>NC_087167.1:17837500-17845000 GCF_035594125.1 Scylla paramamosain
GAAAGAAACACACAACTGACTGTCAGGTAAGTCAACAAAGAGAGAAACACACAACTGACTGTTAAATAGGCTGATTCAGAAAGAGAACACACAACTGACTGTCAGATAATTGAGTGCAGAGAGAGAATGCATAACTAACTGTCAGGGTAAGCTGGTGCAGAGAGAGTAACACACAACTGACTGTCAGGTAAGTTAGTGCAGAAAGACAAGACAACTGACAGTCAGGTAAGTTAGTGCAGACAGAAACACAAGTCAAAAAGTGGCATGCACAAGTGAGTCACAAGGCAGCCACTTCCACCAAGCAGTACAAAGGACAGTCACTGGACAACCATCAAACACTCCTGCTGCTGACCTGATGTTGCCTGCCCGGTCCCCAGAGGCCAGGTGCTTGCCATCTGGACTGACACGGATGCAGCGTACGCCATTCCGGGAGTCGTAGGAGGTGTCATTCCTGTCGCCTCCCTGGGGGCTGATGTCTGTGTCCTTGATGAAACCCAGCTCAGGGTCCACATACAGGGTTTTGAGGAGCTCCTAGGAGAAGACAAGCAGGCTGGCAACTGGCCTAAAGCATACTGGAGCATGTAAGCTAATACCACAACAGTCACTCACTCACTCACTCACTCACTCACTCACTCACCCACTTGTATTGCAGAGAGGGAAGGGAGCATGTAAGGTAATACTGCAACAGTCACTCACTCACTCACTCACTCACTCACTCACTCACTAGTATTGCAGAGGGGGAAGGGAGCATTTAAGGTAATACTGCAACAGTCACTCACTCAATCACTCACTAGTATTGAAGAGAGGGAAGGGAGCATGTAAGGTAATACTGCAACAGTCACTCACTCACTAGTATTGCAGAGAGGGAAGGGAGCATGTAAGGTAATGCTGCAACACTCACTCACTCACTCACTAGTATTACAGAGAAGGGAGGAAGCATGTAAGGTAATAATGCAACACTCACTCATTCACTAGTACTGTAGAGAAGGAAGGAAGCATGTGTGCTAACACTCCACCACTAAGTCACTCACACATTGCTATTACAGAGGGAAGAGAGCATGTACACTAACACTCCACCATTCACTCACTCATTCACACACTAGTATAGCAGAGTGTTAAGAAAGCAGCATATTAAAGAGGTACTACAAGGATGATCACAGTGCTGCTGATTGTGAAGCCAAAAATTATGCCATCATCTAAAGAAGCTATTCTTTAATGTTGAATATGAAGTAAAGATTATTTCTAACCTGTATAGCATCAATGGGGTAGAATTTCCTAACCCCCCAAAATGCACCTCAACACAACAAACTATTCATTGGATTAACTTCAGAAAAACCTTTCTTTTATTATATAAAATATGTTACAATTCTTACATCATAAACAAATCAGTCTTTGCTCTTATATGAAGTGTTCAGCATGGATAGAAAAGTTGATAGGAATAATTTCATTACTGAAGGTGTAAAACTGTGAACTTTTGGTGCAAATGACTCAACTAATGAGGAGTGCTGTTCAGCTTGTGGCAGTGTCAAGATAATAAAATGGAAAAGCAAACTTGGTAAAGACTCACAACTTCCACATCCTGCAGATGGCAAAGGCAATTCAAGCAATGAGGCGCAAGGTTCTAGTTAGTACATTAAACTGAATTTCAATATATGTAGGTGGTCACTAGGCACTAGGGCTGCAAGTACTGGTAAAATTTATGTAAACTGCTGCACTAGAATCACTCACAAAGAAAATCTATAATCTGTTATTTCTCTAGTCAGCTTATTAGTCTGGCAAATCAAGGCTACAGTACTGGCAAAGAGACACTAAACTGAGTACAAAACTGTCCCACACATACATCAGTCCACAAGAACACTCCCCTTCCTCAAGTTGCTCTCACACACTTACAATTGTCCACAAGAACACTCCTCTTCCTCTTAAGTTACTGGTCTCTTAGAACTAAACAACAAATATATAAAGAGAAACACAAAAATTAAGCATATAATGAAGCTTCTGCACTCACATTGCTGTAGATGTTCCTCTTGTACAGCGTGTTGGGGGACATGGAGGGATCAATATTCCACACTCGAATGGTGTCATCGGAGGAGCAGGTGATGAAGGAGCCAGGAGGAAGCAGAGCCTTCACTCCCTCTCCCGGTGGTGGGTACGTCTCCACACCCCAGATGCAGGCAGAGTGGTACAGGTACGAGTGTGACTTTCCAACCTGCACGAGGATAAAGTTGTGAGAATGTAGTTTTTTCTCTTATTGTTATTATTGTTATTATTTCTTATTATTTATCTATTATCTTTTATCTATTTATTTATTTTTTTACCAACATGCAACAAAAGTGCCTATGTTTAATTTTTTTCCCATCTAAGTTAGAATGTGACTATCCACCCTGCAAGGGGCAAAGCTGTGAACATGGAGAACTTTTTTAACTTACTGATGTGCTACAAAAGTTCCCATGTTTATTTCTTCTTTTTTTTTTTCCAGTCATTTTAAGTTGCATTTTCAAACATTATCACAATGATTTTGTCTCATATTTTTCCCCTGTTTGCCCATGTTTGATTTTTTTGGGTAATTTTAAGTTGCATTTTAAACATAATTTCTTTTATTATCTCTGAAAATCTCCTTTTATTATTTTTTAATAAGTTTCATTCAGATATGTGATAAATATATGAACTTGAAAATTTTCAGCTCACCATGTATACACTAAGAAAACAAGTCCTTTACAATGATGAAAATACAACTGTCCATTGTCTAGTGGATCACAAAACACAAGGAAAACTGCATCACAGTTACATGACCCTAACCAACACACAATTATCAAAACAAAGAAGTGAGCCAGGTGGGATAAGGAGAGCAAAGGGAGCACCCTCCTCCAGCAAGAAACACACATACCCGCTTAATGTCCTTCACATCCCACACATACATGGAATGGTCGTTGTACACGGCCGTCACCTTGTGGTTGTTCTCGTCATAGGCGATGGCAATGGTGTCCGGGTACTTGGCATTGTTAGGGTGAGTGGCCATGTGGCTGCAAGGGGAACAGTTAGCAAGGGTCACTCAACACTGGCAATGCACACACACACATAACACCAAAACCATTGGTTATGTTACCATAAGTGACAAGTCCTTTTTTGGAGTTCACAAAATATTAACCAAACAAACAAATCAATGGTATAGATAGTTAATGGGTAAGTTATTAAATTAGTTCTATCATGCAGCAAATCATGGAATACTTTTGTAATTCACTCCAGTACTCACATACTCTCTCATTCCTAGCCAAAGATTGGTTTTATCTCTTTCTGTATAGCAATGACTGGCTATGTCACAAGACCACCAGACAACCATAGGTGAATAACACATGCACACACACACACTTGAAAAAAAATTCAGACAGATATGAGTAGCTATCAAATCTTGTTAACTACAATTAGGTAAATTCAACACACACAGCCGTAAGGGTAAGACACTGACCTAATGGTCAACCCCTTGGAGACATCCACCCCCAGGTAGTGTGTGCGGGGAAGGGTGGTCACAAACTGAAGGTTGTAGGGACTGAAGCAGCGCACGATGCCCTCAGCACACCCAACAAAGATGTAGTTCTCACCGGCCACCAGGCAGTTGGCACTTGGGGTCTGAGTGATGGTGGTCAAGAGTGAGCGGAAGGTGGTCTAACAAAGCCCAGAACTAACAAATTGATTATCCAGGCTATCTCATTCATCTATTACTTTATGTATTTGAGTCAATTTCTTCCAATCTCTTTTTCAAATTTAACTTTACCAAACCTAAATCTCCTATTTTTTGTCCTATCCTGATTACTGACCATGAGAATGATTACAGCAATTATTGCACAAATAAAGGAAACTTCTTTGTGGGATTACATTACACTAGTCAGTAATTAAGAGTAAATAAATGTCTAATAACCTTAAACTTGTAATCCTTGTAGTGTGCAAACCTGCTCACTACAAGTATTCCACCAACAACAAACAAGAGGCACTGGCAGGCACTTACCCTCAGCTCCACCCACTTGTCCAGCAGCCTCCTGTTGTTGAACTCACATAGGAGGCCAGACTTGGTGATGGCAAAGGTGGAGTCTCCCATGTCTCCTCGGCCACAAGCAACGTCACAAAAGTAGTTGTTGCGCTGCTCCCCAAGGATGGCAGACCTCCCAGTGAGGGGAACTGGCTCCTTAAACTGGTCATGGATGGAGGAGTTAATGAGTTAATGGAAGGTAAGGGCATGATAAGGATATGAAGGTAGGGATATGATAGATATCTTAATAAATGTCATCAAGATAATCAATCCTTATGTACTTATAACCAAAATATATTAGGAACATAAGAAATGTAAGAAAATAAGGAAAGCTGCATGAAGCCATCAGGTCTAAATGTGGCAGTCCCTGTTTAAAGCATTCCTACCTTTTTTCAGCTATCATCCATAAATTTGTCTAATCTCATTATAAAGCTCCCTAATGACTTCTCTCTAACAACCTGAAAAGTTGGTCTATTCCATTCATCCACCACTCATTTTGAGAATCAGTGATGGGTGTTACTGCCAAAGTATACTGACCTTGATTTGTTGTAATTATGTACGTTCTCCCTCTCCTGCCTTTCTTCAGGGTGTGAGGTACATTGCCATTATTTGCTATTGCTATTATGACTGACATGATCTGAATGACAATCACTTCCTTCCACCAATACATAATAACCTTGTGTCAGTGCTCTCACCATAATCAAAA
The DNA here is from genome assembly GCF_035594125.1 of Scylla paramamosain. Lineage (NCBI taxonomy): Eukaryota > Metazoa > Arthropoda > Malacostraca > Decapoda > Portunidae > Scylla > Scylla paramamosain. The sequence goes on from NC_087167.1 coordinate 17,842,228, forward strand.
CAATTATATGTTTACTGTTATGGTCAATACATTATTACTTTTCATCATAATGCCTGTATATTTAATTTTCAGCTTTCATTCATGCATGGTACCATATATGAAAGAAACTACTGAAAATCAAACTTTCTTTGTGGAAAAAATTATGTTTTGCTACCTACAATTCTGTTCAATTTATTACCATATATATATATATATATATATATATATATATATATATATATATATATATATATATATATATATATATATATATATATATATATATATATATTTTTTTTTTTTTTTTTTTCTTTTTTTTCCTTTTTTTTTTTTTTTGATGGAAACCTGTACATATTCTAAAATGATTGTCAGCTGGAAACAGGATTTTACAGTAGTTATTTTTTTCTTCTACCTCTTTCTCTTCTCTTTACATACAATACATGCATTGCCATTATAGTTACAGCATTGTCATCATCAGCAACATCATTATCTTCAGCTGTTATAATGGTATCAGTTTCATGACAGCCAAAACTCTTCTTTCTACATAAAATCCAGACTTGAACTCTGCACTGTTGCAAGAGCTTTACACCTCACCATCAGAAACTCAACACTCCACCCAATGAAACTGTACAAAGTTGCACACAAGACTTCGGAATGTTTCACCACGTGCCTCAGACCTTCATAACAGGCCAGGTGAGCAATGCAGGTGACCAGGGAGGGAGAGGTAGAGGAGGGAGGGGGTGCCGCGGGGGTCACAACCTGACACTAAATTTTCTGAGGGCAATAAATAGGCCTGCATCTGATGTCCTTGATTAGGACGGAGAAAAGAAACAAACAAACAAACAAACAAACAAACAAACAAACAAACAAACAAAAAGAAAGAAACAAAATATAAAAAAGATAAATAAAGGAAGGAAGGAGAGAAAAGGAAAGGAATAAAGAAAAAAAATCGTGGAGCTCATGACTGGAAACCTATTGCTGTGATCATAATCCTGAGAGTTGAAAGAGCAAAGAAGGTTAAGGTAAGTGTAGAGGAAATGCTGCTTGAGCGAGAATGCTGCCCAGAAGTATGTAGAGGAACGCGGAGTGATGTAATGATGGACAAGGGGAGGCGATGGGGGGGAGGGCGTGGTAGGAGCGAGGCAGGGTAGGAGAGATGCAAGGCGGTTCAAGGCGGGGCGGGGCGGGGCATCCGTGAATGGACAATATTCTGAAACACTTCTGCGCCGCACCTCCACTTCATTCAAAAGGTTCTGCTTGAAGTTACACGGGGTTTCAAGAATGTTTTTTATGATTCAAGAGACAAATTAACAAGATTTCTACATTATGAACAGGAAAAACACTCTTGAGAACCCAGCTAACCATCTATGTGGTCTTTAAAAATAGTCGTTGTGAGAGAGCAAAGCGTTTCAGAATACGGAGCAAATATCTCTTTTGGTAATTTTGCGAATGAAGTTTCTACGAGTGATAAATCAAATGAGAGACGTAAATGTCTGAAATAAACGTCATTGGCTTTGGTTCTTCAGGTCGTGGTGGAATGAAACAATATTTTCTTTCATACACAAGCGAAATTTTGCTAGAGGTTCTCAAGCTTGAAAAAATAAAAAGTATGGAACTTAACTAATGAAAGTGCTATAAATTTTGCTTGAAGTATTCTTAAAACTTGTGAAAATATTAAGCTTTTAAATTATCTCACTATAAATTTGGTAACGGTCTTGTTAAAAAAAATATATTCCACTTTCAAATAACCACGCTATAAATTTTGGTAAGTGTATTCTAAAACCTGCAAAAAATATTAAACGCACAAATAATTACGCTATAAATTTTGTTAAAGTGTTCTCAAACTTTCAAAAACATTACAGAGCTATGAATTTTGCTAAGATCATTCTAAAACTTGTGAAAATATATACTTAACTCACGATTATTTTACTGTTTTTAATGTATGACGCGACACCATAAACTTATTTGCATAAGTAGACTGCCAGCCGCGTTGTTTGAATAAATAACAAGCTATTTACCAAAAACTACGTGTACGATTATCATTTCACGCACTACTTCAAATAAATTCCACGTGTAAGATGTAATGTGTAAGATATAAAGTTAATCAGGAAAACACTAGTAAAGTTAACCAGGAAGAAGAGACTTTATGTTCAAGGTCTTGTATTAATGAAGTGTTTATATATCAGATTTCAGGCAAATATTCATGATTTTTTAAAATACGTCGGAGTTATGCAGACAGACAGGTTAAACTTGCTGAACCTTTACATTAAATATCGCTTTTTCTTTCCATTTAGATTACAAAAGAGCTTTTTACGATGTTCTTATTTTTTCTTACTCTAAGAAAAAAAATAATAAAGAGGAATGTCGCCATAGTGGGAAATGTTGAAGAAAGAAAATAATAACTATCTCATTTCTCTCGTCACTGAGGAGACGAGAGGGGCCGAGATAATAAGAGAAGTAAATAAAAAATAAAACAAATGAAAAAAAAAATAAAATGAGAAGAACAAAAGCAAAGGAAGAAAAAAGCAAGTTATAGTTATGATCCTTAAATAAAAACACTGAAAATCCCTGGAATATGGTCCTACCATCCCTGTCCACCTCCCCGTCCTCTCCTATGTGTCGTCTTGCCATTCCTGCTGTTCACGCGTCCCCCAACACTCAGGTCCTTCTTAACCACTTCCTCAATTACTCTCAACCAATCCCCCTCTCCCTTCCCTCTCTTCTCCGGCTGCACCACGCTACTGATACTGATGAATGTTGCGCTGCAGTCTTTGTAATGCCAGCTCTATCACCA
>NC_087167.1:17855000-17857500 GCF_035594125.1 Scylla paramamosain
AAGAGATTGAAAAAAAAAAAATGTTACGGGAGGAAAATGTTTAGAGGAGAAATATCAGGGAAAGAAAAGTAATCCAGAAGAGGGAAAAAAAGTCCAAAGGGAAAAAATGAAATGACTGTACTCTGGCTTGGCTTGGACGGCGTAAAAAAATGTAAGAGGGGTTTAGAAGAGAATCTGGGAGAGAGGGGAGACCTGGAAACGCTCAATGCTCTCTTCTTCTTCTTCTTCTTCTTCTTCTTCTTCTTCTTCTTCTTTCTTCTTCTTCTTATTATTATTATTTCTTCTTCTTCTTCTTTTCCTTCTTCTTCTTCTTCTCCTTTATTATCATTATCAACATCATCATCATCTTTTATTTTTTCTTGTTTTCTTCTTCATTATCATCATTTTCATTTTCCTCTTTCGCTTCCTCCTCTTACTCCTTCATGCAGGATCGCGATGCTTGAATGTGGGAGACAAGTTCCTTTTTTTTTTCTTCTTTTCGTTCTTTCAATCCTTTTCTTTTTCTTCTTTTACTTTCTTTCAATATTTTTTGTTCATTTATTTTTCTTCCTCTGAGATAAATCAAAAACTTTTCTTAAATCTCTTTGCATTTCCGGTGTGTGTGTGTGTGTGTGTGTGTGTGTGTGTGTGTGTGTGTGTGTGTGTGTGTGTGTGTGTGTGTGTGTGTGTGTGTGTGTGTGTGTGTGTGTGTGTGTGTGTGTGTGTGTGTGTGTGTGTGTGTGTGTGCAGACAGAGAATAATAAAGCGAGACAAGGCTAAGAGCGGACAGGCGGAAACACACACACACACACACACACACACACACACACACACACACACACACACACACACACACACACACACACACACACACACACACACACACACAAGGGTCGCCTAAGTCATCCTCGGCCGCGGCCTGGCTTCAATCTGGTTCGCCTGTACGAGTAAAATAAGAAAAAGTTAAGAGAAGCCCAATACTCAAGTTCTTTATTGGTAAACTCTTCCCTTCTGGACAGTTTCTCTCTTTTCGTCTCTCTTCTCCCTCTTCCACCTTCTCCATCTCTGCCTTCCTTTTCTCTCTCAGGGGAGCAATAGTTCATAATATAACAGGTAATTAAATGATGTATTAGTAATGAAGTGTCATCAAAGGCAACAAATCTTAACAACATTAAACACGCTAAGTATAATTTTCGTAAAAGGAACAGAAAGGCGGAGAATTTTAACACACATGACGTTGTAAAGAGAACGCAAAAGAGTGAAGGTAGTTAAGGAAAATCAAACGACGTTAACTTAAGAGATAAAAAAAAATATATATATATAAAAAAAAAAAAAACAGGAATAGAATATAGTACAACCGAAACTGAAACTAAGGAGCTTTATTTTCAGGTGCAAGTGTCCACTAACAGCCAAGCAGGGACTAAGAGATGTGCAGCTGCTTGTTCCTCCTTTGTGTTCCTTTGCCCTCTTTTGCTCTTGTGATGTGAGCCTTAGTAATCTTTTGTTGTGAATCTACGTCTTTCGTGCCCTTTCTAATCTTCTTCTTCTTCTTCTTCTTCTTCTTCTTCTTCTTCTTCTTCTTCTTCTTCTTCTTCTTCTTCTTCTTCTTCTTCTTCTTCTTCTTCCTCCTCTATTTCAGTTGGCTCCGTGGTGCACTGATCGACTCGCGGCATTTAAAGGTTGCAAGTTCGATTCCCGTTAGGAAAGCGCTCTTTTCGTAACCCCACCAGCTGCTGTCACTGTGAACTTTGAACTTGCTCCTCTTTTGTTGCCTCCTCCTCCTCCTCCTCCTCCTCCTCCTCCTCCTCCTCCTCCTCCTCCTCCTCCTCCTCCTCCTGTAGTAGTCTCTAAACAACCTTGCAAGGGCCAAAAGGTTTGTTGTTGTTTGTTTTTTCTTTGTAATCCTTTGCGATCTTTTGTAATTCTTGTTTGTTTCATGTTTCTTAATTTTTCTTTCCTTATTCTATTCCCTCCATTCTTTTTTCTCTTCTCAATCCGCTTTGTCTTTTTTTTTCAATAATAACTCAATAAACTCAAAAAATTTTCCGTATTTCTGTCTTTTTCTCAAGTTTTCAGTTCTTTATCTATGATTGGTAAACTCGAGGACCTAAGTTACTAATAAGCGTCTTGTGTTTCTTGATGGCAGTACTTCCTACTTTCCTTCCTTCCTTTGTATACAAGCCAGTACTACAAGTATTCTCTTTCGTAATGGCATTTTTTTTATTTATTAATTTCCTTCCTTCCTTCTATATAAATCTGATCTAAATTTATCTAAGCATGTATCTATAAAACATCTCTCAATATATGTGGCTATCAATTTATCTATCTATCTATCTATAATAATCAGTGTTCATTTATCCATTTATCTGTCTGTCTGTCTGTTTAGCGTTCTTTAAAGGACGAACAACTTTAAATATCACACAAGATAATAATTGATGTAACCATGTAATTGTGAGGGAGAAGTGAAAAATGCAACATGCGTCTCTCTCTCTCTCTCTCTCTCTCTCTCTCTCTCTCTCTC
>NC_087167.1:17867500-17872500 GCF_035594125.1 Scylla paramamosain
AAAGAACAGACAGCAACAGCCCTACTGGGCCTAACGAGGCTGTCTGTGTGTCTATTCTACCACTACCACTACAGATTCTAAGAGTTAGAGGATGGAGGACACTAGAGATCAAGGAAGGAAAAACAGGAGAGTATAGGGAGGAGGAAAGGCTAAGATGTGATAGGAAAGGATGAAAGAGAAATTATACTATTCACTACACTAACTAACTAAAAAAAACATTTTATGTAGGCGCAAAGTACGTTATATGAGGGGTTGCTGCGAGGTGATTGTCCAACCTTTGTTTAAAAGTTTCTATTGTGTTACTATCGACAATATGTGCTGGGAGAGAGTTCCAGACATTTACAATTCTATTAAAGAAATAATACTTAGCCTCGTCTGATCTGAAACGCTTACCTATAATCTTGTAGCCATTATTTCGAGTGGTGTTGGAACTGTCAATGATGAGATAGTTGTTTACATTTACGTTATCAAAGCCCCGACACATCTTAAACAATTCAATTAAGTCACCTCGCATTCGCCGTTTCTCTAAACTGAACAAGTTGAGTTCCCTCAAGCGCTCCTCATAAGGCTTGTTCCGCAGTCGTGGGATCAACTTGGTAACTCTTCTTTGGACTCTCTCCAGCTTGTCTATATCTTTCCTGTAATGGGGTGACCAGAACTGGACGCAATACTCAAGTAGAGGTCGGACAAGTGTATTAAACAATGTGAGAATTACCCCTTCTGATTTGAATTCGAAAGTCCTACCAATAAACCCAACCAATTTATTTGCTGTTTTAACTACTTCCGAGCAGTGTTTACTTGACTTGAGGTCTGAGGTAATTATAACACCCAAGTCCTTTTCCTCCTTAACCTTAAGAAGCTCGGTACCGTTCATTAAGTAATCAGTGTGATCGTTGTTATTACCAATGTGCAACACTTTACATTTATCTACATTGAAGCTCATCTGCCACTTGTCTGACCAAGTGGCTAAGTGGTCAAGATCAGATTGTAATTTTCTTTTATCCTCAGACGTGACTACTTTATTCATTATTTTTGTATCATCAGCGAACTTAGATACTTTGCAGGTGAGACCCTCATCGATATCATTAACGTAAATAAGGAAAAGAACAGGGCCGAGCACTGATCCCTGTGGTACACCACTTAGAACTTCTCGCCAGTTTGAAAATTTACCATTTAAAACAACGCGCTGTTTTCTCTCAGACAGCCAGTCTTCAAGCCAATTGAGAAGTTTTCCATTTATACCATGTGACTTCAATTTAGCTAGTAGCCGCTTATGGGGAACTTTGTCAAAAGCTTTTTGAAAATCTAGATACACTATATCTACTGCCTTTGTTTCGTCGTACATGGTGAAAACATCATAAAAGAAATCAAGCAGATTAGTTAGACAAGAACGTCTGTTTCGGAAGCCATGCTGCGAGTCATTGATTAAATCATTTTCCTCTAGAAAGTTCACTAAATTATTGCGAATTACTGCTTCCATTAGTTTACATACTACAGATGTAAGGCTGATAGGTCTGTAGTTACTTGGAAGTGAATTATCGCCTTTCTTTTCTATAGGGGTAACGTTAGCTAACTTCCAATCCTCGGGAACCTTACCGCAGTTAAATGATTTGGTGAAAAGCAACGAAAGGGGCTTACAAATTTGGAATTTAGTTTCTTTCAAGACACGTGGTGCAATACCATCTGGGCCGGGGGCTTTGTCAGTTTTCATCTGATCAATTACTTTGATTATCTCGTTTTCATGAAAAACGCAGACACTTAAGGGGGTTATGTTGTGGAGCATAAGGAGTGGTTCGGGGATTGTATGAGTATTTTCCTCTGTAAAAATTGAAGCAAAATAATCATTCAGTGTGTCCGCGATCTGAGTTTCTCCGGTGACAAAATTACCGTTATCTAGTGTAATGTGATTAATGTGAGATGTAATGACTTTTTTATTTCGAACGTAACTGTAAAATTCTTTGGGATTGGATTTAGCAATGCTTGCAATATACATTTCTAGATTTTTCTTACTCTGTCTAATGAGCTTTTTTGATTCGCGTCGGAGTCTGTCGTATTCTAGTTTATCAGCCTCATTCTGAGAGGACAAATATTTACGGTAGGCACGATTTTTCTGCAGTAGTTGTGACTCAATCTTGTTTGTCCACCATTTAGGTTTATTTCTCTTGCATGGACGTCTTTTACGCATAGGGATACATGTCTTCACAGCATCTTCTAAAATGTACTTAAATTTCGCCCATGATTCCTCAATGTTACTTTCGCCAAGTTCAGCGTTCCAATCTGCGACAGAAAGAATTGACCTGAGTCTGTCGTAGTCTCCTTTTTTATATATGAAAACTTTTTCGTTGCTAACAATGTCCTTATATGCTTGAAGGTTGATGTTAAAGGAGACAATCTTGTGGTCACTTGTACTAAATTCAGGACCAATATTAACGTTAGATATTAAGTCATCGTTTGTTGAAAGAACAAGATCTAATATGTTGTCACCTCGTGTGGGTCCTTGAACGTGTTGCTTTAGGGAACATTCTAATAAATTATTATACAAGTCGTGACCAGAGTGAGAGTTAAGTGGATTTCCCCATGAGTTAACAGGTAGATTGAAGTCTCCACAGATGACTGTATCAAAAGTGTTACTTATTTCAGTGATTTGATCTTGTAAATTCTTATCGGAGGAAACATTGTGAACCGGAGGCCTATAAATAAGACCTATAGCAGTTTTCTTAGAACGTACTCTTAAATGCAAGAAGATTGAATCTATATTGTTAATCTTTTCGGTTTTTAGTATGGTTGGCTGAAGACTGGCTTTTACATACAGCAATACACCGCCACCTATCCTGTCTTTTCTTTCACTGCTGAACATTTCATAACCTGGCAAGTTGTATTCCGCAAGAAAGTCTCTGTTTGCAGAGTTCAGCCAAGATTCAGTAATACCAATAATGTGGTAGTTTTCTACAGCTGCCAGGGTTTCTAAATCTGAAAATTTATTTCTAAGGCTGCGAGCGTTGATTAGGCAAGCTTTTATAGTGTTGCACATGGAGGTTGGGTTGCGCGAGGAGGCTACTAAGAGCCTGGGGCTACACGATCTTGCTGGTCGTTTTTTGGTCTGAAAATAGAAACTTTATTACTAAGGAGTCTACCAAGTCGTGCTGCTCCAATTCCATTTAGGTGTAAACCATCCGGCTGAAATAGAGAAGGTTTATTATAAAAGTTGTCCCATAGATTAACAAAGTCTACACCTTCCTCTGTGCAAAGAGAATGGAGACGGCTGTTAGTGCTGAAGGCTCTGTTGTAGAAGACAGCCGGTGCCCTGATGCGGGGGAGGATACCTGAAACAATAATATTATTGGATTTAGTTTTGAAGCGCTGTATCATCTTCTTGAACTTTTCCATGAGCTCTTCAGACCTAGTGTTTTCAACATCATTTGTACCTGCGTGAATAATAAAGAGGGTGTTATTGTTAGATCCGCAGGCTGCCTCGTCACATGCTGCCGTGATGTCGTCTAAGCGTCCACCAGGCATGCACAGACGCTTACGTGTCCTACGAGCCCTGCCACAGAACTCAGAGAGCTGACCTCTGACTATTGAGTCTCCGACCAGTCTCGTCTCTTGTGCATCTTCCTCCTCTTCAGCTAGGATCTGGTACCTGTTGTGTGTTGAGATGGGCAAAAAGTTTTTAACATTAGTGGTGGTGGCACGATTTTTGACTAATATGAATGGTGACTCTGCAAGCTCAGCATGTGGGCGGGCAGGAGCCCCTAGAGTGGAGGAGGCAGGTCTGTCAGGGATGGCAGGAACAACATCTGTGGAGGTGCAACCTGTATTAGAGACAACGAACTCTTTTAGTGCTTCTAGCTGTTGCACGACGTCCTCATACTGCTTGCACTTCTCCTCGTATTTCTCGTTGAGTCTCTCTACCTTGCTATTGAGGTGACACAACCTGCAGGCAGAAGAATTTCTAAAATACTGAGGGGCAAACCTGCCACGACAGGCTTCGCATTGTCTGAGAAGAGAAGGCATGACTGATTAATCAGAGCACTTTCGAAATTTCAGATAAGATGTGACCATAAATTGAGCAAATGAAAAGTTTATGCATGGAAATCAGATACTGCTGTGTTGGATGCCTCCAACACTGGGAGTTAGCTCCCACAGGGTCCTGAAAATACCATAAAGACCAATCGCTTGCCTAGAGTCTCGGACACGAGTGAGACTTTCACAACCCGGCGCTTGCAGCTATTGTCCTCACAGTTCTGTCCCATAGAGTGGGGCCGGCGTAGTCACTCTAGGCAAAGTGGGCAAGATGGGGGAACGGAACCAGCACCCAACCCCACCTTCAGCCACGTCTGACACACCTCTGCGACCCTTGCGAGGCCTGGCCGGTGGCACCTGTCGCCAGGTGTTCTCCACCGACTCTAGAGACTATCAGACGCACTTCCAGAGAGACCAAGAAACTGAAATATTCCTTGTATAGTATGAGAGAAGGATGGAAAAATAATGAGAACCAGTCATTATGAAGGATAGAGATGAAAGGACCGCCATTAGCAAGGGAGAGGCGGGTGACTCACATCAACAACTGGTTCCCAGGGAGGCTAAATTAGTGTAGAGACCGCCACACTTCTCTAAACCGCAGCCCCCAGCTAACTAAAGCTAAGGCATGGTCCAGCTAACTAGGACCTTGGAACTCCAGCCATTGTCCCGTCAAGGGATCATCTGCCTGCAGTCCAATCCACCACTGCTGCTGCCCAGTGGCTTCACCGTAACCCTGGCCCGGGGGACTTACCAGGTTAACACCTTGTCCAAGGGTGGCCTGAGACTATGCACGGCAGGGAGGAGGAGGAGGAGGAGGAGGAGGAGGAGGAGGAGGAGGAGGATCAGTAGCAGTAATAGTAAACAGGTGTGCAGCGTGGACGTGTTAAGAGACAGGCGGGCTAGGTTACGGCGTGGCGGGGCGTGCGGGGCGTGGGTGGAGGCGCGAGCGGGCAGTGGGCGTGGCAAGGCCGGTCGAG
>NC_087167.1:17877500-17880000 GCF_035594125.1 Scylla paramamosain
CTATCATTATTATTATCATTTTTCATTGCTTTGGTTCGTATCTTCATGTCTGTCTATATATGTTATTATTTTCATTGATCTCGTCTTTATATCTGTCTATCTGTCTCTTATTTCTTTCTCCTCACTGAAAGATTGAGCGTCTGTTTGCGTATGTCTGTCTGTCTGTCGATGCCCTCTCCTCGTTGCAAGTGTCTGTCTGTCTGTCTGTCTGTGCGTCACCTTTCTTCACTGCAAGCTTGAGTGTCTGTCTGTCTGTCTATCAATAGCATCTTTTCATTGTATGCGTCAGCCTGTCTGTGTGTCTTTATCTATCTGTCCGTTTGTCTGTCTGTCTGTCATTCTGGCGCCGGAAAGCTACATTATCCTACATTCCTGTCCGGTTAATACTCTCTCTCTCTCTCTCTCTCTCTCTCTCTCTCTCTCTCTCTCTCTCTCTCTCTCTCTCTCTCTCTCTCAATGCCCCAACAGCTTTCATCTTTTCCCTCTTTACTCTTCCCTCTTCTCAACCCCTCCCTTCTTTTCCTCTCACTTCCTTTTCTCTACCTCTTCTCTTTCTTCTTCCTCTCCATCCCTCCTGCATTCTTCTTCCTGTTATCGGAAAAACTGCCGCTCCTTGTCTTCATTTATCGGCAAACAAAGCATTAAACTAAACCTTATTAGAGAGAGAGAGAGAGAGAGAGAGAGAGAGAGAGAGAGAGAGAGAGAGAGAGAGAGAGAGAGAGAGAGAGAGAGAGAGAGAGAGAGAGAGAGGGGGGGGATACTGAAGTGTCTCGTATGTCAGTGTATGCGGGAGGAGGAGGAGGAGGAGGAGGAGGAGGAGGAGGAGGAGGAGGAGGAGGAGGAGGAGGAGGAGGAGGAGGAGGAGGAGGAGGATGGGAAAGGAGGGGAGGGGAGGGGAGGGGAGGGAAGGGAAGGGAAGGGAAGGGAAGGGAAGAGAGAGAGAGAGAGAGAGAGAGAGAGAGAGAGAGAGAGAGAGAGAGAGAGAGAGAGAGAGAGAGAGAGAGAGAGAGAGACTGGTGATGATACCCAGATGGTTTCCTCCTCCTCCTCCTCCTCCTCCTCCTCCTCCTCCTCCTCCTCCAGCACTCTCCCTTTCACTTCGCCCGAGGCACCACCACCACCACCACCACACCACCTGTCCACCCACAGACCCACTTACCCACCCACCAAATCGCCCACCTGTCCACATTCACCGTCACCACCACCACCACCACTTCCTTATTGGTACACTCGTCATCGTCATCATCATCATCATCATCATCATCATCATCATCATCATCATTACGATCTCTACTTTCTCCTAATTGCTATCGTTGTATCATTATCACTGTCATCATTGTCATCAATACTACAATATCGATCTCCTCTGTCTTACCACTACTGTCATTATTACCATCATCATCATCATCATCATCACCTCTTCTTCGTATGTACCTTAACACTATTGCCATCGTCATAATAATCAATATTAACTATAATAAGAAGAACAACAACATCAATTCCCTATTATCACCACCACCACCACCACCACCACCACCATCACTTACTCCATCTTCATACTCCTCATCCTCCCTATTATTAAGAGAAATTTATCTCATCATACTTAACTCTTTCTCTTTCCCTTCACTTTCTTTCCTCTCTTCCTCCTTCACTGACCCATTTCTCCTCCTCACAATTTTTCATATTCGTTCTTTTCTCTCTCTCTTCCGTTTCCCTCTTTCTATCTCTTATCTCTGTCCCTTTCTCGTCTTTTCTTCTTCTTCTTCAGAGAGAGAGAGAGAGAGAGAGAGAGAGAGAGAGAGAGAGAGAGAGAGAGAGAGAGAGAGAGAGAGAGAGAGAGAGAGAGAGAGAGAGAGAGAGAGAATGTTCAAAGTAAGAGTGACTGACTGACTGACTGACTGACTGAGTGTGAGTGAGTGAGTGAGTGAGTGACTGACTGACTGACTGACCGACTGACTGACTATCTATTTAACTAACAAACGAATAAACTAAATAACCAAACAACCACCCAACTAACCAATTAATTATCTAAATGACTTACCAAACACTGGACTGACTTACTGACTGAAAGACTGACTGAGGACAAACAGGTGTGTGAATCTTTATCAAGGCAGGTGTGTTGAGTCAGGTGAGTGAAACATGAAAAAAAAAATAATTACCCACACACACACACACACACACACACACACACACACACACACAGGTCAACACTACACAAAACCTTTCTCACGCTCAGCTCTCTTCTCTCATTTTTTCCCTCTCTCTCTCTTCTTCTCTTACTTTTGTTCCTAAGATTTGCCTTCTCCTCCCTTCACTGATGCTGGAGAGAGAGAGAGAGAGAGAGAGAGAGAGAGAGAGAGAGAGAGAGAGAGAGAGAGAGAGAGAGAGAGAGAGAGAGAGAGAGAGAGAGAACAAAATAAATAGACAAAGTTGACGAGTAAAATGTGAAATGAAATACAGTAATAACGAGGGTTCTCTCTCTCTCTCTCTCTCTCTCTCT
>NC_087167.1:17895000-17902500 GCF_035594125.1 Scylla paramamosain
CTACACCCTAATCTCCCACACGGGGGCCGCCACACCCACCAGCTGATCAGATAAACACAAAACCACCGCCTACACCTACACTCACCTTCGCTATCAGGTATTTACACCCGCTACTACTGCTACACCCGCCCTCACACACCTGACGGGGGTGTAGGAGGGTGTAGGTGAGGTGTGGGTGCGACACTGGACACCCTACATAGGTTTATCTCTTGACATCTTCACAGTGGACCTTTGTCTTCTGAGCTGGTGACCGAGTGGAAGGATTATGAAAATAGGGATATGTTTGTGTATATGGTGGGTCTTGTTAGTGTGTGTGTGTGTGTGTGTGTGTGTGTGTGTGTGTGTGTGTGTGTGTGTGTGTGTGTGTGTGTGTGTGTGTGTGTGTGTGTGTGTGTGTGATGAGGCGTTACAAGTACTGGAAAGATTTCAATAGGACAGTACAAACCTATCTTTTCTTCCTCCTCCTCCTCCTCCTCCTCCTCCTACTTCCTACTCATTCTAACCTAACAAGAAATAATGGATTCAAGATTATACCCAAACGTTTTAAATCCCACGAGGCCAAACATTTTTTCTTTAATCGTATAGTAAATATATGGAATAAACTTCCTGCAGAAATTGTGAACAGCAATACTATTGAATCATTCAAAAATAAAATAGACAAATATTTAAAAGCAAATCCCCAACAAGCTCTCTTCCTGTCCGAATAATTACTAAATTCACTAATAAACTCTTATTCTACAGATACCAGTTTTAATATAACTTGTATTAACTTTCAGATAGGCGTATAGAGTTCACCGTAGGGTGAATAGTAGAACTTCCTTTCATCCTTTCCTATGAAAATTTCCATGTCAGTTTTTCCATACTGCATGGTACTTTTCCCAACTATTTCCATACCAGCGCAAGCTGGAGGGAGTGGTGGGTGGGGAGGAGCCTTCTGCTATGCTGTCCTGTCTCTCTTCCCTGTAGCTAGTTAGAAGTAGTTACCAAACAGCCTTGCAAGGACCAAAAGGTCTGTTGCTGTTTGGCTTTCCTTTGTATTCCTTTGTATTCCTTTGTATTCCTATTCCTCTTCTTTCACCTTCTTCTCCTCCTCTTCTTTCTCCTTCACTTAGAAACCTTCCAAATATTTTTGTCTTCCTTCACACACACACACACACACACACACACACACACACACACACACACACACACACACACACACAAAAGGGGGGGTCACCCAGTGTGCCCTCACGTGACCTGGTGACCAAATTAGATCTATTCCATTAAGGTCACGCTCCGCATTCCTTTATCCCTCCCTCCCTTTCTCTCCCCTTTCTGGGCGAGAGAGAGAGAGAGAGAGAGAGAGAGAGAGAGAGAGAGAGAGAGAGAGAGAGAGAGAGAGAGAGAGAGAGAGAGAGAGAGAGAGAGAGAGAGAGAGAGAGAGAGAGAGAGAGAGAGAGAGAGAGAGAGAGGACGTTTTCTCGTAACCTTGAGGGCCATATGACTCCAGTACAGTGGCGATGTGTAGGGCTGGTGTTTGTGTTTTGTAGGCATGGATGTCACGCGTATATAGGTGGGGAAAGCAGGTGGGTATAGATAGGCATGCTTTATACAGGGACTGCCACGTGTAGGTGTGTCTGATGGCTTCTTGTGTAGCTTTACTTGTTTTCTCATGCTCTAAATCTCTTCTTCCTGTGTCCTTATGTTCACAAAGGAAGTAAAATCTGACGCCTACACCTGCCTCTGACCACACCCACCCTGACAGTGACAGATGTGTCCTGCAAATGTACCTGCCAGTGACAATGCAGTGTAGGTGTGGTGGAGTCAGGTCTGTTCAGCTGGAATGCAACCATGTTCTTGTGAGTGTGTGTTCCTGGATGAAATTGATATGATAGTACAGCAGAAGGTTCCTCCCCATCTACCACAGGGAGCAGGGGGAGGAAAAGGAGAGGGAGATGGAAGAAAGGGAGAGGGACAAAGTGAAGGAGGGAGGTAAAGGTTATGGGAGAAGGAAGGAGGGAATGGAGGGAGGGATGATGTGGGAGGAGTAGGGTGGGGGTGACAGGGGGACAAGGGCGGCAGGAAGCGGTGCAGTCTCCTCAAGTCACCTGTTGCCCCGCCGTGGGAAAGACAAAACCCTCCTCCTCCTCCTCCTCCTCCTCCTCCTCCTCCTCCTCCTCCTCCTCCTCCTCCTCCTCCTCCCCCTCTTACGTACTCCTAATAGTTTAGGTTCATTTTCTTCATTATCAAAAACCACAGAAAGGATTAAAAAGAATGTTTCAACCTGTTTGTTTTCATCTATACTCCTCCTCCTCCTCTGCTCCTGCTCCTCCTCCTCCTCCTCCTCCTTGTTGCCTTAAAAGAAAAAAAAATACAAGAAAATAAAAAGAAAACAAATAATTCACATGACACTTTCTAAGCAGCACGAGGCAAGGGCAGCGGAAACAGAGTTGTTACAATTAAGAAGAGGAAAAGTGAAAATACAAAGAATAGAATTAATAAAACAGGAACGAATAAAAACGACAGCAGGAAGTAATATCTATATAAGAGAAATCATCTGCATAACACACTGTAAACAATACCAGAGTGGAACTACAACTTGTATGAGCAGGAGAGGGAGAAAATAAAGATCCCAAGAAAAACCTGCTAAAAAAAATAAGTAAAGAAAATAACTGACACAACTTCTAAACAACAACAGGAGACAAACACAGTGGAAACGATAAAAAGTTAAAAGAAATCAATGAAACACCCTTACAAACAAACCCTTGTACTGTCCACCTCTCCAATGCAAGAGTTAGGTGACCAGTATTCTCAATCACTCATCCCTGCCTGCTGCTGTATTCCCTCCTTGGTATGACTAGAACTCTATCAAAAGGAAGGTTTCAAGGTATTATCCACCAATTTTGGACGATCTCTGTTTACCTATCAGAGAATGGCACTTTCCGTGAGCCTTTTTTTTTATTTTTTCGTACTTTTTGTTGCCCTTGGCCAGTGCCCCTCTTACACACACACACAAAAAAAAATACTAACAGATAATAAATAAATAAATGAATAAATAAAAACAACACCAGACAAAGGCAGCGGAAATTAGTGTTGTTGTAAGCAAGAGGGATAAAGAACATAACTGCTTCCTAGTCCAGGTGTCCGTGTCTCGAGGAACCAGTTCAGCAGGGCTCATTAAGGAAGCCAGGAACAGACGTGATTCCAGAGGCGGTGTGATTGAAAGATAATGTGAACAGACGGGACAGTACAAGCTCATGTTAATCTTGGTATAAAATAAGACAGGAAGCAAGAAAGAAGGGGAGAAAGGATGTGTGTGTGTGTGTGTGTGTGTGTGTGTGTGTGTGTGTGTGTGTGTGTGTGTGTGTGTGTGTGTGTGTGTGTGTGTGTGTGTGTGTGAGAGAGAGAGAGAGAGAGAGAGAGAGAGAGAGAGAGAGAGAGAGAGAGAGAGAGAGAGAGAGAGAGAGAGAGAGAGAGAGAGAGAGAGAGAGAGAGAGAGAGAGAGAGAGCGGAAATGAGAAATCGCCTGGGGTAGATCAGGTGTCTAGCGGAAAATTTATAGCAGGTGTCTTGAGTTACTATTATTTTCATTATCCTCCTCCTCCTCCTCCGTCACGGCTCATACCCACCAACATTTTTTTACAGATTTTTTAACCAGTTGCCTGTGCGTTATCTATTTAGCTATTTAAACATCAATTACCTATACGATAGTCTTCAATTTTCATTAGCTACACCTTTGCCTTGAGAATGTTGATGGAGAAAAGAGAAGGACAGAAGATGCTAAGTGTGTTTGTATGATTGGAAGTGGACGAGTGGGTGCTGAGGGAACACTCGTAGCATTGCATCAGAATATAAGAACACACACGAGGGAAGCTGTAAGAAGGCCTATACGTGGCAGCCACACTATGAGACATACCTATCTACTTCCACCAATCATCTTAATGCATAAATTTATCTAATCCCCTTTACAGCTCCCTGATGACTTGGCGGCCATTAATCACCTGGTAACTGAGTCTACTTGATTCATCCACCACTCTATGAGAACGTATTCCTTCATTTATTTTATTTTCAAATCGAACATTACCAAACTTAAATCCATTATTTCTTCTATCCTGATTACTGACCCTAAGGAGTTTGTTTGCCACCTTTGTTAAATCCCCTGTAGCACTCAAGGGCCTCCATCAGATCCCCCTTCTAACCTATGCCTCTCTAAACTCTAAACGCCTCTAAAACCTTCCATCTCCCTTCATAATGAACACAACACATCCCCTGTGTCTTTTTTATTCTCCTTTGTAGTGATGCTTCATTCTAACAAATCTATATCATTCCTCTAGAGAATCGGAAATGGCAGAGAAGTAAATGATAAGTGAATGAGAGAGAGAGAGAGAGAGAGAGAGAGAGAGAGAGAGAGAGAGAGAGAGAGAGAGAGAGAGAGAGAGAGAGAGAGAGAGAGAGAGAGAGAGAGAGAGAGAGAGAGAGAGAGAGAGATTCCATCACCTCTATTATCAGCTTTATCTTACCATATCGTAATTCAGACTTGTGAGGGGAAATCACAGAAGTCAGAGAGCTTCGGATGACTTAGGAGGGTTAAAGGAATGCAAAAAATAAAGAGATATTAATCCAGTTCATCCCCTCATGTTAGTATTCTCACCTGCACGGATCCACTCACTGTTCTTTCTTCCCTCGGTACGAACATTCAACTGAAAGACATCTTCTGATTATCAAAGACACTATTTAAATTATTATTCTCTCTTTCCCTCTGCCACCACGAACACTTTACTGAAACCTATCTTCTTTCCATCTAGCAACACGAACACTATTCAACTGCTTCTTTTTTCCCTTTGTCACCACGAGCACTCCAAGAAAATTAATCTTTTTCTCTGCCATCACGAACGCTCCAATGAGTGTATCTTCCTTCTCTCTGTCAACACGACCACTCTGTTGATATGTGTCTTGCTTCTCTTTGTCACCAAAAAGCATTAAATTCCAGTCAGTTCCATTTCACCAAGACGATATAAAAATGTTAACTAAGGCGTGAAATTCAACCAGCCAGTCTACTCAGTAAATGAAAGCAGTGCTACTCATATATGAATGGCTGTTTCCTCCGATTCCTATTCTTCCTTCTTTTTCTCCTCCAACCCTTTTCGCGGAGATGAGATGTAAAAAGAAATGAAAAAAAATGTGTGTGTGTGTGTGTGTGTGTGTGTGTGTGTGTGTGTGTGTGTGTGTGTGTGTGTGTATCACATAGTAAAAATAACATCCGGATATTCACCTTCATGAATCACACACACACACACACACACACACACACACACACACACACACACACACACACACACACACACACACACACACTAAAAAAACACATATAGCCACTGAGAGAAAGAACGTTCCCTTCTCTCTCTCTCTCTCTCTCTCTCTCTCTCTCTCTCTCTCTCTCTCTCTCTCTCTCTCTCTCTCTCTCTCTCTCTCTCTCTCTCTCTCTCTCTCTCTCTCTCTCTCTCTCTCTCTCTCTCTCTCTCTCCTAAAAAGGCAGTGTGAACTTCAGGGGGAATCGAACCCCCGCCACCTTGACACCTGAGCTGTTTAGTGATTATTGAGCTACGCACCAAGACTATATATTCTCTCTCTCTCTCTCTCTCTCTCTCTCTCTCTCTCTCTCTCTCTCTCTCTCTCTCTCTCTCTCTCTCTCTCTCTCTCTCTCTCTCTCTCTCTCTCTCTCTCTCTCTCTCTCTCTCGCTCTTGAAAACACAACAAAATAAGGGTCAAGGAAAACGAAATAAAAGATAAAAAAGAAAGAAAGAAAGAAAGAAAGAAAAAGAAAGAAAGAAAGAATAGGAAAGATAGGAAAAAACCGCAAGACACATCTATAGTACACACACACACACACACACACATTGCTTGGATGTGAACAACCACTAGAAATGAGGAATACAAAGGAATACAAAGGAATACAAAGGAAGACAAACAGCAACAGACCCTGAGGTCCTTACTAGGCTGTTTATTGAGACTATTTACTAACTACCAGTGATAGGGACAGGACAGCAAAGCAGAAGGCTCCTCCCCACCCACCCCTCCCTCCAGCCTAGGCTGGCAGGAAAAAAGGCGAAACCATGTGATATTGAAAAACCACAAGGAATTTTAGTAGAGAGTGAAAAGGAAAAATGTAACCTACGTCTGACTACTAGTGTTTGTGGGGGGAGGTGTTAAAGCTTGGTAAATATGATGTGGTGTGTGCTTTATGTACGTGGATGGAGGAGGAGGAGGAGGAGGAGGAGGAGGAGGAGGAGGAGGAGGAGGAGGAAAGAGAACTGAAGTAGGGAGGCAAGAACAAGGGTGAGGAAGAAAGGGAGAAGAAAGAGTGCAGGAAAGGGAGAAATGTGAAAGAGGAAAAGGAGGAGAAGGAAGGAGAAGGAGAAAGAAAGGTAAGAAGAGAAGATGAGAGGAATATACTCATCACTTCCTTCCTTCCTTCCTTCCTTCCTCCTCCTCTCAATCTTCCTCAAAAATACGTGATGACACCCAAACTCCTTCTCCTCCTCCTCCTCCTTCTCCTCCTCCTCCTCCTCCTCCTCCTCCTCCTCCTCCTCCTCCTCCTCCTCCTCCTCCTCATCTTCTTCTTCCTCCTTCCTCTTCTTCACCAGAAATGCATCTCACCAAGTTTCTAAATGCTCCAGACGCTCACCTCCTCCTCCTCCTCCTCCTCCTCCTCCTCCTCCTCCTCCTCCTCCTCCTCCTGCCACGTCCTCATGAGAGTTCTGAAGTCTTAGCAATGAGATATACTCTCTCTCTCTCTCTCTCTCTCTCTCTCTCTCTCTCTCTCTCTCTCTCTCTCTCTCTCTCTCTCTCTCTCTCTCTCTCTCTCTCTAAATCTGTCTATGAGTAAAGTGATGAGCATGAGAGAGAGAGAGAGAGAGAGAGAGAGAGAGAGAGAGAGAGAGAGAGAGAGAGAGAGAGAGAGAGAGAGAGAGAGAGAGAGATTCTGCGCAGACTATATATTCTCTCTCTCTCTTCTGCGCAGATTTGCAGAACAGATACATAAATACAAAGATGGCAATACTGATAGTAAAAGACAGACACACACACACACACACACACACACACACACACACACACACACACACACACACACACACACACAAAGTTAATTAACTAACATCACATCTCTCATAACTCTCTTTGCATAACGAGACCGCCCCTCCCCCTCTCTCTCTCTCTCTCTCTCTCTCTCTCTCTCTCTCTCTCTCTCTCTCTCTCTCTCTCTCTCTCTCTCTAAAACTTGAATCAACTTTATTTCTTTGGGTGACCTCCTCCTCCTCCTCCTCCTCCTCCTCCTCCTCCTCCTCCTCCTCCTCCTCCTCCTCCTCCTCTCCTGTTTCTTTCCTCCTTATCTCTCACGTATGGATGGGACAGGTGTGAGGCAGCAGAAAAGGAAGGAGAGAAGAAGGAATCGCTGGAGGGAAGCAAGAAATGAGGGAGGGAGGGAGGGAGGCTTAGAGAGAGGGAGAGATGTAAGGGATA
>NC_087167.1:17907500-17910000 GCF_035594125.1 Scylla paramamosain
AGATACACGATGCTCCACCCCCCATCGAGCCAGGAAGCGCCGTACCGATGAAGAAGTGAACTGCGGTCCACCGTCAGTCCTCAGGAGAACAGGCACGCCCGTGTCGGCGAACACACCCCGAAGGACACGAACGAGCTGATCAGCCGATGCTGGACGTGAGCATGCAGACACGTGAGGCCACCCAGACAAGCGATCTACATACACGAGGTATGTACGGCCTGCTGCGTGGAAGTAGTCTGCAGAAACTGACTCAAACACCCTGCTGGGTGTGTCCGTGTCCTGCCAGAGAGGTTCGTTGGCTTGGCTTGGTAGGAGTGGACGGCATAGTGAGCATCCAGAAACGACGTTCTCAACGTCTCTGTCCATACCAGGCCAGTACACCGTTTGTCGGGCCTGTCGCTTGGTGCGCTCCATCCCCTGATGACTGTCATGGAGTCGCTCTAGTGTTTCTCGGCGGAGGCTGTGAGGAATAAGAAGCCTCGGCCCGTAAACCACCAGGTCGTCGTCTACGGCCAGCAGACTGCGCACCGGCCAGTACGTACGCAAGCGGTGATCGAGGTCGTGGCAATGATCAGGGAAGCCCTCGATGATGACGTTCTTGAGCAAGCAGTACTCCCGTCTCTTGCTGCTGCGGCACGTACCATTTCCACAGTCTGATCCTGGAGTGGTGCTAAGCGGACGCCGTCCTCATTGGTGGCAGATAACGCTGAGATGACCGCTGAGTGGAGAGGGTCGAGGTCACCAGAAGTAGCAGCATCCTCTTCCTCCACTGGGTCCTGTACTGGAGCACGTGAGAGGGCGTCGGGCACACAGTGTGTCGATCCCTTTTGCCAGCTTGCTGTGAAAGAATACTGAGCAAGCTTCTCCCTCATGCGCTGCAGCCGCAGGTTCTCTATTTCTCCCAACAACTTGCTATTGAGGAGAGGTATCAGCGGGCGGTGGTCGAGCACTAGATCGAAGTGAGGGAGTCCTTTCAGGTAGGTGCCACATTTCCTGACTGCCCAGACGATTGCAGCCATTTCCAACTCTATTACTGCATAGCGGCTCTCTGTGTCTGTAACAAATCTTGACCCGCATTGCACCATCTTCCACTGGTCACTGTGCTTCTGCAGGAGAACGAATCCAAATCCGTGCATCCTTGAGGCGTCAGTCTGTAGCATCGTTGGTAATGATGGGTCGAAGTATGCCAAGACAGGTGGGCTGACGAGACACTGTTTCACCTTCTCAAACGCCTCTTCATGGTTAGGAGACCAGCACCAACTGTTCTTCGGGCGTAAGAGATCTCTGAGGGGTTGTGCAGCTGCAGCCACAGCAGGAGAAAAGCTTCCAAGCTGGTTTGTAAGACCCATGAATGATCGTAAGTCGGTGATGTGCTGTGGTCGTGGGAAGTCAGAGATTGCCTTAACTTTCTTTGAGTCTGTCGTGTAGCCTTGTCCAGAAACAGAGTAACCACAGTAATCTACCACTCTTTCCGCGAATGTAAACTTCTGTGGGTTGAGAGTGATGCCGTGCTGGTCACACCGCCGCACAATCTGAATGACATGGGCTAAGTGCGCACTGTAGGTGGAGTCATAGGCCAGGATGTCGTCCACGATCTTGATGGTGTTAGGTATGTCGCCGAGAGCTTGGTCTCCTCGACGGTTATACTCGTCTCCAGACGAGACGAGACCCATAACCGCTCGCCGAAACTTGTACCGACCCCAAGGTGTTATGAAGCAGGTTAAATCCTGGTCTTCTTCTCTAATGGGGACTTGAAAATACCCCATCTTGGCATCAAGAGTGGTGAACCAAACTGCTCCGGTCCCGATCGAGGCGATGGCGTCATGAGGTGAGCGCACTGGATACACGGGCCTCTTCACGTAACGGTTGAGTCGTGTCAGGTCAACACACAGCCTTACACCAGATGTCTTTTTTGGGACAGGCACGATGGGGTGGCACCATGCCGTAGGGTAGTCCACACTCTCGATGATTCCCTTGTTAAGCAGCTCTTCCAACTGGCTCTTAATTTCTTCACGCCAATTGTAAGGGATTGTACGAGATGCTGTTACGGCGAAGGGTCGAGCGTCGTCTGTCAACTCGATGGCCATGGATCCACCAGCCATTGCACGTAAACCTTCCTTTGCTTCGAAGACGCTGGGAAAGGCCTTGATCACAGCAGCAGCGTGCCCCGCACGCTGCTGTGGCGTTGGGTCGTAGGAATGAGGCCAGCTGATCACTTCTGTGGGCGTAGATAGAGGTGGCTGCGAGGCGGTCGGGTACTTGATGGAGCTGTTGCCGGTGTGCTGTTCTTCCCTGCGTAGCGGTCGGATTTGAGCCGGAAAATCTTCGGGGAGGATTCCGAGAGCGATGGAATCGTACCAGCTAAGCAGCGCCCCTTCACCTCCTTCACCACGCTCACAACAGTCTCAGCTTCCCTGTCGCCCAGTTGCAAGTGCGACGAGAAAGTTCCTACACAGGTGAGGGGGTGATTACCGGCAGCATAAAGTCCATCACCATCAGC
>NC_087167.1:17917500-17920000 GCF_035594125.1 Scylla paramamosain
ACCCCTTTAAAAGCAGTATAATAAATAGAGAGGGGAGAAAAGAAGGAATAGATAGATAGATAGATAGATAGATAGATAGATAGATAGATAGATAGATGGACAGACAGATAGATAGATAGATGGATAGATAGATGGACAGACAGATACTCGTAGATAGATAGATAGATAAAGAGACTGATAGACAAAAAGTAATAGACAGTTCGAGAGAGAGAGAGAGAGAGAGAGAGAGAGAGAGAGAGAGAGAGAGAGAGAGAGAGAGAGAGAGAGAGAGAGAGAGAGAGAGAGAGAGAGAGAGAGAGTAGATTACGATCCTCCACCTCCTCCTCCTCCTCCTCCCCTTCTTCCCCTTCCTCCTCCTCCTCCTCCTCCTCCTCCTCCTCCTCCTCCTCCTCCTCCTCCTCCTCCCCCATTCATTCTAGGCTGGAGGGTTCAGAGGGGCACTTTTAATTGGGGTTAAGGAAGGTGGCTAGGCAGGGAGGGGTGTGGGGGTGAAGAGGGAGGGGGAGGGGGTGCAGGCTTGGGCTATGCACGTACGTACTTCACGGACCCGCAAAAACTTGTACGTGTGTCCGTTACCTGAGGCCAATATAAGAGAGAGGGAGAGAGAGAGGGAGAGGGAGAGGGAGAGGGAGAGGGATGGAGGGAGAGGGAAACTGAAGGAAGAAGGAAGAAACAAATGGGAGGGAATAGATAGATGAGTAAGTGAAGAAGGAAGGAGAAAGAAGGAGTGAGAGAATGAGAGAGAAGAAGAAGAGAGAGAGAGAGAGAGAGAGAGAGAGAGAGAGAGAGAGAGAGAGAGAGAGAGAGAGAGAGAGAGAGAGAGAGAGAGAGAGAGAGAGAGAGAGAGGAGGGAAACTAGAGAATGAAGGAAGAAAGATGGAGGGAATAGAAAGCTGAATAAATTAAGAAAGGAGGAGATAAAGGGGGAGAGAGAGAGAGAGAGAGAGAGAGAGAGAGAGAGAGAGAGAGAGAGAGAGAGAGAGAGAGAGAGAGAGACAGAAACTGGAGGAATGATAAAGGAAAGAGAAGAAGCAGATGAAGGGAACTGAGTAATTATGAAATGGAAATAACGAGGATGAAATGAGAAAAGGAAAGAAAAAAATGAGAAGCACAATCTCTCTCTCTCTCTCTCTCTCTCTCTCTCTCTCTCTCTCTCTCTCTCTCTCTCTCTCTGATAACCACTTGATATGCAATCCTTGTCTCTTCCTAACTCTATTATCCACTAAAGAGAGAGAGAGAGAGAGAGAGAGAGAGAGAGAGAGAGAGAGAGAGAGAGAGAGAGAGAGAGAGAGAGAGAGAGAGAGAGCAAGGAAAGACGAGAAAAATATTAGATAAATAGGTAGGCAGGGAGGAAAGAAGGGAAGGATAAAGAGCGAGGAGGGAGAGAGAGAGAGAGAGAGAGAGAGAGAGAGAGAGAGAGAGAGAGAGAGAGAGAGAGAGAGAGAGAGAGAGAGAGAGAGAGAAGGAGGTAATGAGAACGGTACATCAGTGAGGCGTTGAGGTGTGATGAAGAGAGTGTGAGTGTGGATGGAGGAGGAGGAGGAGGAGGAGGAGGAGGAGGAGGAGGAGGAGGAGGAGGAGGAGCAGCATCCCACGCTCCCCTCATCACAAGAAAATACAAAAACGCCTCTCCACCGCCTCGCCCAAGGTCGCCCGGAGGAGGAGGAGGAGGAGGAGGAGGAGGAGATCAGTTCTCCCGCAAGGTGATAAAAATGAACAAACACCAAAAATCTCTGAGCGAGTCCTCCCTCATCTCCCTTGACAGCGTGGAGGACCCCAGGGTGTTCTCCTCCTCCTTCTCCCCCTCCTGTTATGTCGTCATCTTCCTATTCTTCCACTCCTCAGCAATCTTCTTTATTTACACTCCTACAGGTCCTCCTCCTCTTCCTCCTCCTCCTCCTCCTCCTCTTTCTCTTCCTTCATTTCACATACAAAGAAACAAAAAATAAGAACAAACTGCAATACATTTCTCTTTTTTTCTCTTCCTCGTCTATTCCTTGTTTCTTTTCCTCTTCCATCTACATCAATTCCTTTTCCTCCCTTCCCCTTTCTATCTTTCCTCTTATGTCTCCTATTTTTCCTTCATCTTCCCTTTACTTCTAATTTCACTTCTTACCCTCTTCCTTTCTTCCTCTAAACACCTTCATTATTCTCCCTCTTCTTCCTCCCTTCCCTTCTTATCTATCTATGTATCCACCTTCCTTCCTTCCTCTCTTCCCTTTCCACCCACATCCTCTTCCTTACTTCCTCCTTCCTCTTCCTTCCTCCACCCCACTTATCTCTCCCTTCCCTACCTTCCCTCCCTCATTCCCTCCAGCCCTCCCCAGCATTATAGAACCAAATATCACATTACTGTCAAATCGAGAGGGCTTTACTTTCTCTCTCTCTCTCTCTCTCTCTCTCTCTCTCTCTCTCTCTCTCTCTCTCTCTCTCTCTCTCTCTCTCTCTCTAGGAAGGGTGGGTGGGGAGTTCCCTTCTCACTTTTCCATCCTGTTCTCAC
>NC_087167.1:17930000-17940000 GCF_035594125.1 Scylla paramamosain
AGTAGTCAGGATGTTAGTGCTGAGTCATTAGGGACAAATCTTATGGATAGAGATGAAAGGTGGATAGAGGTAAGCATGTTTCTTGCTAGGACTGCCACGTGAAGGCCTGATGGCTTCTCGCACCAACCAAACGTGCATACAATTACAATGAAGCAGAAAAGCAATAAAAAATTCAGTCAAAACACAAAAGCAAAACCGAATACAGACAAAGTGGATGAGAAGACAAAGCATGAAAGCAACAAACTAACAAAACACTGAAAAGGGAAAGATAAGTGTTGGGCGGGAAAGGACAACAATTTTAGCCCAACACTACACTGGGCGAAGCTGAGGCTGGGCGAGGGAAGGCGGGGCGGGGCGGGGCGGGGCAAGGAAGGGCGGGGCGGGATAAGGGAAGCATAAACGACAGTAAACACGACTTTGCACGACCCAGACACGACCTAACTCCGTACGGATGGAGGTCACGAGAGAGAGAGAGAGAGAGAGAGAGAGAGAGAGAGAGAGAGAGAGAGAGAGAGAGAGAGAGAGAGAGAGAGAGAGAGAGAGAGAGAGAGAGAGAGAGTCATTGTACTATGCATCTCTCTTACCTTGCAGATTTGAGTGGCAACAGCGAACAGGAGGAGGAGGAGGAGGAGGAATACAAAGGAATACAAAGGAATACAAAGGAAAGCCAAACAGCAACAGACCTTTTGGTCCTTGCAAGGCTGTTTGGTAACTACTTCTAACTAGCTACAGTGAAGAGAGACAGGACAGCATAGCAGAAGGCTCCTCCCCACCCACCACTCCCTCCAGCTTGCGCTGGCATGGAAATAGTTGGAAAAGTACCATGCAGTATGGAAAAACTGACATGGAAATTTTCATAGGAAAGGATGAAAGGAAGTTCTACTATTCACCCTACGGTGAACTCTATACGCCTATCTGAAAGTTAATACAAGTTATATTAAAACTGTTGAATAAGAGTTTAAATAGTGAATTTAGTAATTATTCGGACAAGAAGAGAGCTTGTTGGGGATTTGCTTTTAAATATTTGTCTATTTTATTTTTGAATGATTCAATAGTATTGCTGTTTACAATTTCGGCAGGAAGTTTATTCCATATATTTACTATACGATTAAAGAAGAAATGTTTGGCCTCGTGGGATTTAAAACGTTTGGGTATAATCTTGAATCCATTATTTCTTGTTAGGTTAGAATGATCAATGGTAAAATAATTATGTGCATCAATGTTACTATATCCTTTGAAAATTTTGAACACTTCAATTAGGGCTCCTCTTATCCTGCGCTTTGTTAAACTAAATAGGTTTAGTTCTTCCAGTCGTTCCTCATACGGCTTATTGCGCAATCTTGGAATCATCTTTGTGACTCTGCGCTGTATCTTTTCTAGTTTTTCAATGTCTTTTTTGTAGTATGGTGACCAGAACTGTACACAGTATTCTAGATGAGGGCGCACCAGTGAGTTATATAAGGCAAGTATAACCTTTTCTGATTTAAATTCAAAGGTTCTTCCAATGAACCCTACTAATTTATTCGCCATCTTTACTGTTTCTGTGCAGTGTTGACTCGGCTTTAGGTCGTTTGACACAACGACACCAAGATCTTTTTCTTTATCAGCACTTGACAGTGGCATGTTATTCATTACATATCTCGCCTGAACATTGTTGCTTCCGATATGTAGAATTTTGCACTTTTCTATATTGAATCTCATCTGCCATTTTTCTGCCCAGCTTGTTAGTTTATTGAGGTCACACTGCAGTTCCTGCCATTGTGACACAGACGTAACTCTACTTGTTATTTTGGTGTCGTCTGCAAATTTACTTATTTTGCAGTTTATCCCTTCATCAATATCATTTATGTACATTATGAAGAGTACTGGTCCTAATACAGAGCCTTGAGGAACGCCGCTATTTACCTTATGCCACTCTGACTCTTTTCCATTTATTACAACACGCTGTTTTCTGTCAGAGAGCCAGTCTCTCAGCCATTTCAGGGTGTTTCCGGCAATGCCGTGAGCTTTTACTTTACTGATGAGTCTCTTATGGGGAACAGTGTCGAAAGCTTTCTGGAAATCAAGGTAGATAATATCAACAGCTTTTGTCTCGTCATACGAGTTAAATACTTCATAAAAGAAGTCTAGTAAGTTTGTTAAGCAGGAGCGCTTGGTTCTGAAACCGTGTTGCGAATCCTTTATGATTTTATTTTCTTCTAAATATTTAACAATTTTATCTCTAATTATTGTTTCCATCAGCTTACACACTACTGAAGTGAGACTGATCGGCCTGTAATTGGCTGGGAGAGATTTATTTCCTTTTTTTAAAGATTGGCGTGACATTTGCTAGTTTCCATTCGTGGGGAACTTTACCCGCTAGCAAAGTTTTATTGAATAAAATTGTAAGCGGTTTCACGAGCTCATTTCTTGCTTCTTTAAGAAGCCTGGGTGATATCTTGTCTGGCCCGGGTGTTTTGTTTACGTTCATGCTCTTTGTGACTGAGAGGATTTCACTTTCTGTGATGGTGAAGTCTGGCAGCGTGGTGCCTCGTGACTGAGGCGTGGGGGTCGGCAGACTGCCCTGAACATCCTCAGTCGTGAAGACGGTTGAGAAGTACTCGTTCAGGGTATTCGCCATGTCTGTTTCGCTTGTTATTTGTTTACCATTTTCTGTTATTAATGGACCAATCGTTGATGTTACGACCCTTTTTGCTTTTACATAACTGTAAAATTCTTTTGGGTTCGTTTTACATGAGTTCGCGATCTGAGCTTCGACAGATTTTTTGCTGCATTTGATCAGCTGTTTAGTTTTTCTACGTAATCTGTCATGCTCTAGTTTATCATCATTATTTTGTGTTAGTATGTATTTGTGGTACGCATTTTTCTTAGCCAGAAGGCAGCATCTAATTTCATTGTTCCACCATTTCGGTTTGGTGTTTTTTACCTTCCGTCTGTTTCGTTGCGGTACACACAAAAACGTAGTTTCATTTAACTTTTTAGCAAAGACTTCCCATGCGTTGTTTATGTCTGGTGTTTCCAGCAGTTCATTCCAGTCTATGGATGCAAGCTGCATGCGAAGTCTCTCAAAGTTAGCACGCCGATAGTCTGGCACTTTTTCTTTACTTTCGCTTACTTTAGCTTTGTCAAAATTTATGGTGAAAAGTAAGCTACGATGATCGCTGGAACTCAGTTCTGGTCCAATTTTTAGGTCTTTTACTGACTCTTCACCAGTTGTTAAAACAATATCTAGGATATTGTTACCTCTCGTCGGATGCATGACGTGCTGGTGGAGGGAGCTTTCAAGGATACTCCCGTAGAGATGCTGGCCTGCGTGAGCCGTCAGTGGTTCACCCCACCTCGTGACTGGAAGATTAAAGTCCCCCATAATTATGCAATTATTAACGCAGCAAATGTCCGCGATAAGGTCATAAAGTTTTTCGTCTGTAGCGGGTGACTGGGCTGGAGGGCGATAGACGAGACCTAATGTTATTTTACGAGATTTATTTTCTAACTGGATGAAAGTGACGTCTATATTAGCAATGGTTGGGATCGGGAGTAAACGAGGACGAAGATTACTTTTTACGTAAAACATAACACCGCCTCCCGCACGGTGAGTTCTCTCGCAGCTAAAAATGGTGTAGCCAGGGAGTGAGTACTCAGCTAAGTAATCCCTGCTTGATGAATTTATCCACGTTTCCGTGACGCCTATGATGTCGTAGTTTTCAAGATAAATAAGAGCTTGCAGCTCATTTAATTTATTCCGTAAACTACGGGCATTGAAGTAACAAGCTCTGATCTTGTCTGAACCTGTGGATGAAATACGAGTATTTACGTTAGTGCTTACGATGCTGGTCCTGTTTCTGACGCCCGTGCGTTTTTTGATCTGTGGAGACAAACTTTTTCATGGATTAGTCTGCCCATCCTGGCTGCTCCCACAGAGTTCAGATGAAGGCCGTCTCTCTGAAAGAGTCTGTGTTCATTATAAAAATCGTTCCACATGTTAAGATACTCCACGTTTTCCTGTTGGCAGAGAGTCTTTAATCTGTTATTTATACTGAACGCAATGTTGTAGAACCTTGCGTTCGCGTTGATCCTCGGGAGAATGCCTGAAATTATAATATTATTTGATTTAGTCTTGTACTTGCGAATCATTTCCTTGTATTTCGCCATCAGTTCTTCTGATCGGGACCGCTGGACGTCATTTGTGCCTGCGTGGATAACATAAAGGGTGTTAGTTGTGGCGTCCTTGGTCGTGTCTTCGATGGCAGCAGTGATGTCCCCTAGGGAGGCTCCAGGAAGGCAGTACCTCCTCCTGCGAGACGGGACTCTTCCACAAAATTCCACCAGCTGTCCTCGGACGATCGAATCCCCCACAAGCCTGGTCTCTTCCGGTTCATCTATCTGTTCAGTCAGGATAGAAAAACGGTTATATGTCGTGGTGGGGAGGTGAATCCGGCGCGTGAATTGTCTTGATCCATTCCTGACCGGGGTGAAGGCTGCGTCCTGTGAGGGGGAGGGATCAGGTGAGGTGACAGGCGAGGCAGGAGAGGCTTGCGGGGGGGCGGAGCGTCGCTGCGTGGCAGGGGTCAGCAGCTGTTGTCTCGTGTCCGTGCCCGCGCCCACGCCCACGTTTGCTGTGATGAATTCCTGTAGAGAGTCAAAACTGTTTTTTAATTCGGTATACCTTCTGTTTCCTTCTGCCACTGCTTCTTCAAGGTGTGATCGCGTGTCACACAGTCTGCAAACAGGCCTTGAGAAGTAGTCACTGAAGTACTGCTTAGCGAACCTCCCGCTGCAATCTCTGCAAGATTTCAAATCAGAAGGCAGGAGGAGGAGGAGGAGGAGGAGGAGGAGGAGGAGGAGGAAGGGGAGACTATAACATAAGAAGAAAGTTTGTATTCAGTGACTGTTTTTCTTTTCTTGTGTGTGTGTGTGTGTGTGTGTGTGTGTGTGTGTGTGTGTGTGTGTGTGTGTGTGTGTGTGTGTGTGTGTGTGTGTGTAAAAGTTTTCAAGCGTTACACTGTTTTCTTTTCTTCTCTTTTCTTTTTTTACCTGTGTGTGTGTGTGTGTGTGTGTGTGTGTGTGTGTGTGTGTGTGTGTGTGTGTGTGTGTGTGTGTGTGTGTGTGTGTGTGTGTGTGTGTGTGTGTTTTCACCTTTTCGTGCACTGTGCTAGGTTGTGACAGACCGCCTTCTGACGCATGAAAGAAGGAAAGAAAAATATGAGAAAGAGAAAGAAAGAAAAAAGAATGAATGAATGAAAAAAGAAAGAACCAAAGAAAAAATTAATGAATGAACGAAGAACTGATAAAGACTGATAGGTAGGTAGGTAAAGATATAGATAGATAGATAGATAGATAGATAGATAGATAGATAGATAGATAGATAGATAGATAGATAGATAGATAGATAGACAGATAGATAGATAGGTAGACAGATAGGTAGACATTTCACTGATAAAAACTTTAATAAAAAATCTTATGTCCATATGATCAAATACAACTAAGTAAATAAGTAGATGGTGAGACTCAGATTAACACACACACACACACACACACACACACACACACACACACACACACACACACACACACACACACACGACCATTTTCCGCTGCCCCGCCTCACTTAACACACTTTTGAGGTCACGCTACCGGGGCAGAGGTCACCTGGTGCTCCGTGGTGGCCTCAGTGACCCTAGCACAGTGTGACCTAACTGACAGGGGGGATGCTCCTCCCTCTGCTACCTAGATATGGTAAACTTGACTTGACCTGACCTAACCTAGAGAGGAATTAAACCTTATTCACTTAATCTTCCTCTCGCAAAAATCTATCCTTTGTTCTCCTCCTCCTCCTCCTCCTCCTCCTCCTCCTCCTCCTCCTCCTCCTCCTCCTCCTCCTCCTCCTCCTCCTCCTCCTCTTCCTTCCACATCAGTTCCGTAACTAATGTACTTCGCCCCTAACTTTTTTTTTTTTTTCAGCATTAGACAGTAACATTTTCCTCTTGCAAACTTTCCTGTCACATTCTCTGATTATTTTCTTTAACCTTGCTGCCTCTAACTCACAAACTCTGTAGTTAATGGTAGTATAGTCACACAGACAGCCTCGTTAGGACCAGAAGGGCTGTTGCTGTCCGTCCTTACCTTTGTTTTTCTCATCCTCCTCCTCTTCCTTCATTCCTATAAATTTTCACCATTTCTACAAAAATTTCTATACAGTTTTTCCACTTCTTTCCTTCGTTTCCTGCCAGCGACGGGTGAGCGGGCGGGGAGTGTGGGAGAACCTTCACTTTTGCTGTGCTGCGTCTCACTGTACAAGACCACGGACAGCCTCGAGGGGCCCAGAAGTCGTGTTGTTGCTTGTTCATCCTTTGTGATCTTCCTTTCCTCCCATCTCTCAGCGCCTAGCCGGAACTACAAGGGACTGCATAATGTCTAACGTCTATGTTGTTTTGTATTCCCTTCACCTGCCACCTCGCCCCACTCCGTACGTTAAGAGCTGATTCAATTTTGCTTATCTTCCTTATCTCCGTATGCTTTTTTTTATATGATTTTTTGTCCGATACAGTTATTAAAATGCAGAGTAATGACATCGGATCCGTTATAATCCAGTGCGTTCTGAATATCACTGTTGTTATCATTATTGTTGTTATCATTATCTGGGGCACATGTGAATGAAACCTTTGATGTAAGCTTTTTTTTTCTTTTTTTTTGTCTATTTTTACTGTGTATATACCTCAGTAATCTCTCTCTCTCTCTCTCTCTCTCTCTCTCTCTCTCTCTCTCTCTCTCTCTCTCTCTCTCTCTCTCTCGCCTCCCAAGACTTAGCGGCACGTGCACAGTATAATAACACTAACGAGAGAGAGAGAGAGAGAGAGAGAGAGAGAGAGAGAGAGAGAGAGAGAGAGAGAGAGAGAGAGAGAGAGAGAGACACACACAAGTGAGGGAGGGGAGAAAGGGAGGGACGGAGAGGGATAGAAAAGGCGTCGGAAAGGAAGGAGGGAAGGAAAGAAGGAGGGAAGGAAGGAAGGAGGGAAGGAAGGAGGGAAAGAGGGAGGGAGGGAGGGAGGGAGGGAGGGAAGGAGGGAAAGGTGGAGGTAATGAGTGTGGTTACGGCCCGTTACACTGTACACTTTCTCGTGTGTACTAATGTGCGTACACACAAACACACACACACACACACACACACACACACACACACACACACACACACACACACACACACACACACACACGAGCAGATAAAGATAAGGATAGATATAAATAGACAGACAGAAAGACAGACCGACACACACACACACACACACACACACACACACACACACACACACACACACACACACACACACACACACACATTGTTTACACTGAGTACACACACTGACTCCAAAATCTTATAATGGGTGTTCCTCTCTTGGCGTCTCCTCCTCCTCCTCCTCCTCCTCCTCCTCCTCCTCCTCCTCCTCCTCCTCCTCCTCCTCCTCCTCCTCCTCCTCCTCCTCCTCCTCCTCCTATTATTTCACCTTTCTCTGCCTTTATCCTACCACCGCCTCCCCATTCTTCTCCTCCTCCTCCTCCTACTCCTCCTCCTCCTCCTCCTCCTCCTCCTCCTCCTTCTCCTCCTCCTCCTTCTCCTCCTCCTCCTATCTTCTTTTCTTCTCCCTTTCCTCTATTTTTCTTTTCCATTTCTCTCTATCATGTTTATTTTCTTGTTCATTTTTTTCTTTCCCTTCCATATTCTTTCTTCTTCTTCGTCTCCTCCTCCTCCTCCTCCTATCTTCTTTTCTTCTCCCTTTCCTCTATTTTTCTTTTCTTTTCTATCATGTTTATTTTCTTTCTCATTTCTTTCTTTCCTTTCTATATTTAGATTATTTATCTCTCCTCTTCCTTCCCCAATCTTCTCTCATCTCCTCTCCTTTCTCCTCTCCCTTCCTTATGTCCTCCTTGAGAGAGAGAGAGAGAGAGAGAGAGAGAGAGAGAGAGAGAGAGAGAGAGAGAGAGAGAGAGAGAGAGAGAGAGAGAGAGAGAGAGAGAGAGAGAGAGAGAGAGAGAGAGAGTATAGATATTAAAAGAGATGATGGCAGCAAAAAGGAGGAGGAGGAGGAGGAGGAGGAGGAGGAGGAGGAGGAGGAGGAGGAGGAGGAGGAGGAGGAGGAGGAGGAGGAGGAGGAGGAGGAGGAGGAGACGACTAATGGAGGTCTGAACCATTAAGAAGGGAAGCTGGAGGCGGAATGACCAAAGAGGAGGAGGAGGAGGAGGAGGAGGAGGAGGAGGAGGAGGAGGAGGAGGAGGTAGACTGGAGGAAGGAAAATAGGAGATGCATAAAATTAGAAAACTGAGGGGTATGTTATGAAGAAGAAGGAGGAGGAGGAGAAGGAGGAGGAGGAGGAAGAGGTCAGATTATTCAGGTGAAACTAAGAATGAAAGAATAACAGAAAAAGGAGAGGAACGTAAAGATTAAAAGATGAAAGGAAGAGAATGAAAAGATGTTGAAAGAAATATATATATAAAAGATAATAATGAGATGAAAGAAAGGGAAAAAAAGAGGACAGAGAAAGAAAAAGGCTGAAGGAAATGAAGGAAGCATGAAAAGAGGAAAAAAAGAGGAAGATGAGGAGGAGAATATGAATGAAGGAACGATGATGAAGTAAAAGGAAGAGAGAAGGAAGGAAGAAGGCATAACAAAGACCATTTCTTCCTTCCTTCCTTCCTTCCTTCCTTCCTTCCTTCCTTCTTTCCTTCCCTCCCTCCCTCCCTCCCTCCTTTCTTCACATCGTCCTTCAATCATTCATTCATTTCCAAACTCAATCATTCCATTCATTCTCTCATTCTTTATTTTAACACAAACACAAACACATACGCACAATCTCTCTCTCTCTCTCTCTCTCTCTCTCTCTCTCTCTCTCTCTCTCTCTCTCTCTCTCTCTCTCTCTGCCGGACAGTGTCAACAATGGTCAGCTGACTTGAAGTAAACAAACCCCACGTGGTGATGACAAACGGAGGAGGAGGAGGAGGAGGAGGAGGAGGAGGAGGAGGAGGAGGAATGAAGGAACAGAAGAAAAAAGGCATGGAAAGTACAAAGATTTAGGAAAGAAATTAATACATTTTTATTGGTTTATTAACAATGAAAGAAGGCGAGACCGAGGAAGGGCACAGAAAAATAAATACCTTACTAAC
Organism: Scylla paramamosain; assembly: GCF_035594125.1. Taxonomy (NCBI): domain Eukaryota; kingdom Metazoa; phylum Arthropoda; class Malacostraca; order Decapoda; family Portunidae; genus Scylla; species Scylla paramamosain. The sequence continues at coordinate 17,939,157 of NC_087167.1, forward strand.
ATAAAAAAAAAATCTAACAATAAAAAAATAATTAAATAAATAAATAAATTGAACAGCAATTCAGTAGATGAGGGATGAAATAAAATAAAAGGCAAAACAATACAAATAACGGAGAGACGCTGTGATAACGAGAGGCACTTGGAAATAATTGTACGGGGGAAGAGACAGAGAGAGAGAGAGAGAGAGAGAGAGAGAGAGAGAGAGAGAGAGAGAGAGAGAGAGAGAGAGAGAGAGAGAGAGAGTCCATGTAGGCGCGAGATTATGCATCATACACCCACTTACGTACACACACACACACACACACACACACACACACACACACACACACACACACACACACACACACACACACACACACACACACACACACACACACTTTCACCTGCCTACACAATTCCCAAGAAGAGGAGGGAAGAGGAGGAGGAGGAGGAGGAGGAGGAGGAGGAGGAGGAGGAGGAGGAGGAGGAGGAGGAGGAGGAGGAAGATTACTCAGGTTAACCAAACAGCAAGGAGGAAATGATGACGGAAAAAAAAATGAGGAGGAGGAGGAGGAGGAGGAGGAGGAGGGGGAGGGGGAGGGGGAGGGGGAGGAGGAGGAGGAGGAGGAGGAGGAGGAGGAGGAGGAGGAGGAGAAAAGGAAACCAAATTGTAACTTTCAAGTACAAAAAAAGGTTATAAATAAAAAGAAATAACATCAAATCGAGAGAGAGAGAGAGAGAGAGAGAGAGAGAGAGAGAGAGAGAGAGAGAGAGAGAGAGAGAGAGAGAGAGAGAGATTGTCTGGCGTGATATGTGAGACTAAAAGACAGGGCGGTGCATACAGACAGACAGACACACACACACAC
>NC_087167.1:17947500-17950000 GCF_035594125.1 Scylla paramamosain
ACACACACACACACACACACACACACACACGCACAGCCCACGCCTCACCCACGCCCTCCACCATAACTAGGAGCGGCAAGGGTTAAGGGGGGCGGGTTAGGGAAGGAATGGGGGGAGGGTACCATGGAGTAGGCGCGGCACCCAGGAACAATGGCACAGGGACCTACGCCCCCTCCCCCCCCCCTCTCTCTCTCTCTCTCTCTCTCTCTCTCTCTCTCTCTCTCTCTCTCTCTCTCTCTCTCTCTCTCTTCGTACACACCTAAAGCAGTATGGGCAATAATATAGTCTCTCTCTCTCTCTCTCTCTCTCTCTCTCTCTCTCTCTCTCTCTCTCTCTCTCTCTCTCTCTCTCTCTCTCTCTCTCTCTCTCTGGAAAAAATAATGAATACACAAAAGAAGTAAAAAGATGAAAATAAGCATAAAGGAAGAAGAAATATAATGTACGAGAAGACGAAAGAAGAAAGAAAAGAAAAATTACGAAAAATCATGAAAAAAATTATGAAAAAGATGAAAAACGATAAATTGAAGAAAATGTGAGAAAAAGTAAAAATTTGTAATGACGTTTCTCTCCTCTTCTGTTTTGTCCATTTCCTCTTCTCTCTCTCTCTCTCTCTCTCTCTCTCTCTCTCTCTCTCTCTCTCTCTCTCTCTCTCTCTCTCTCTCTCTCTCTCTCTCTCCACATTAGCGACCCTCTCCCCGTTTTCCTCTCTCCTCCTCCACTCATATCTCTCACTTCCTCTCCCTCCCTTTTCCTTCCTTTTTACATATAAGCTCTCTCTCTCTCTCTCTCTCTCTCTCTCTCTCTCTCTCTCTCTCTCTCTCTCTCTCTCTCTCTCTCTCTCTCTCTCTCTCTCATGACTACCTGATATTTACTAATGCACAGGTAGGTCATTAGGTCTCTCTCTCTCTCTCTCTCTCTCTCTCTCTCTCTCTCTCTCTCTCTCTCTCTCTCTCTCTCTCTCTCTCTGACGTAAGACTTAAACACGAAGTTGTCTTATTCTCCATCTTTTTATTATTTTTTTTTATTTTTCCTAGTGTGTGTGTGTGTGTGTGTGTGTGTGTGTGTGTGTGTGTGTGTGTGTGTGTGTGTGTGTGTGTGTGTGTGTGTGTGTGTGTACAATAATTTTCTGGCTGCCTTCATGACTATTTTAAGCTCATGACTCCCAAAGGCAACGCTACTTGGCTAAAAACATGGCTGGCTAAGTTTGGCGAGAGATAAAATACCCCGTATCATTATTATTATTATTATTATTATTATTATTATTATTATTATCATTATTGTTATTACTGTTATCATTACTGCTACTATTATTATTGAAGTGAGTAATGGTGATGCTGCTGCTGCTGCTGCTGATGATGATGATGATGATGATGATGATGATGATGATGATGCTATGGTAAATTTTGGTGCTGGTGGTGGTGGTGGATGTCACATAGTAGTAGTAGTAGTAGTAGTAGTAGTAGTAGTAGTAGTAGTAGTAGTAGTAGTAGTAGTAGTAGTTGTTGTTGTTGTTGTTGTTGTTGTTGTTGTTGTTGTTGTTGTTGCTGTTGTTTTTGTTGTTGTTGTATAAAACCGTGAGAGAGAGAGAGAGAGAGAGAGAGAGAGAGAGAGAGAGAGAGAGAGAGAGAGAGAGAGAGAGAGAGAGAGAGAGATTTGAAGGCTAAGGAGGAAAGAAGAGAAGAAAAAGAAGAGGAAGACAAAGAAATTATAGAGGAGGAGGAGGAGGAGGAGGAGGAGGAGGAGGAGGAGGAGGAGGAGGAGGAGGAGGAGGAGGAGGAGGAGGAGGAGGGAAGACGAAAGACTAGAAAAGGAGAGAAGGAGAGTAATGGAGAGAGAGAGGTAGAAGGAAGGACGGATGGCAGAGAAGGATGGAGAGATGGATCAGGGAGGGAGGGAAGGAGGGAAGGAGGGAGGGAGGGAGGGAGGAAGGGAATGATTTGTGAAGGAGTGAGAGATCTCGTGCGAACAATAATGATGCCGCGTGTGGAGGGAGGGAGGGAGAGAAGGAGGCAGGGAGGGATAGGTACAGGAATCACATGATAGACTGACAGGGAGGAGGAGGAGGAGGAGGGAAAAGAAGGGAGGGAAGGACGAAAAGGAGAATGAAGAAAGGTGAAGCGGATGTGAGAAATTAATTGAGGAGAAAAGAGGAGAAAAAAAGAAAATAAAGGAGAGGGAAGGGAGAGAAGGAGAAGAAAGGATGGAAAGCAGTAAGGGAGGGTAGAAAAGGAGGAAAAGAAAATGAAGATAGGAAGGAAGACGAGAGGAAAGAAGGGAGAGATAAAAGGAGAGGAAGAGATAGGAAGTAAAAACAGAGGGGAGAAAGGCTGGAATAATGAGAGAAGGGAAGGATGGAGAAGTGAAAAATAAAAGGAGGGAGGGAAGAAGAGACGAAGGGACGGAGGGAGGGAAAAGGAAAACAAGAATAAAAAGGCAGAAAAGAAGAAAGGGAAGGAAAAGAAAAACAACACGCACTAAAACACATTAAGGAAGAAAAAAA
>NC_087167.1:17970000-17972500 GCF_035594125.1 Scylla paramamosain
AGGAAGATACAGCAGCAGTGATGGAGAAAAGAAGGAGAGGGGAAAAAACGAAGAAATAAGAAGGAAACAGAGGAAGAAAGAAGATGAATTAAAAAAGGAACGAAAAAGAATAAAGAAAATAAAAACAAGACAACGAGGAAAGAAAACGGAAGGAGGAAAAGAAAAAAAGAAGGAAAACTGGGCGGGTGAACGTTTGCAGGGCTGTGAACGTTTGTGGAAATGAACGTTTGTCGGCGTATGAACGTTTGTGGGCTGTGAACGTTTATGGGCGTGTGAATGTTTGTGGGCTGTGAACGTTTGAAGGCGTGTGAATGTTTGTGGAAAAAAGAACGTTTGTGGAAAAAGAACGTTTGTGGGCGTGTGAACGTTTGTGGCCGTATGAACGTTTATGGGAAGAAAACAAGAAACAAGAGGAACGAGGAGACGAAAAACAGAAGAAAGAAAAGAGAAAGAAAGAAAGAAAGGAACAATAAAAAAAATCAATGAAGCATTAAGGAAGGAAAGAAATAAAATGGACAAAAGAGAAAAAAAAAGGTTTGAAAGAAGAGGAAGGAGAGAGGGAAGAAAGGAAGGGAGAGAGAGAGAGAGAGAGTGGAGAGGAAAGAGAGGAAATGTATCTCCAAACCTTCCTCCCACATCCCTTCCTTCCCTCCAGTTACGAAAGACAGGGAAGAGGAAGAGGGAGGGAAGAGGAAGAGGGAGGGAAGAGGTGAGAGGGAAGAGAGAAGAGGGAGGAGGGAGGAAGGAGGAAGGAAGAAGCCACAATCCCCTATCTTATCTTCCTTCCCTCCTCTTCATCCTCCTGTTGCCACAAAGGAGGAGGAGGAGGAGGAGGAGGAGGAGGAGGAGGAGGAGGAGGAGGAGGAAGAGGAGGAGGAGGAGGAGAAAAGGTACTGCATTACATTTTGTCTCTTCAATTTATTTTTTCTCTTATCCCCGCAAAAGTCTCTCTCTCTCTCTCTCTCTCTCTCTCTCTCTCTCTCTCTCTCTCTCTCTCTCTCTCTCTCTCTCTCTCTCATGCTACAGTTGCGAAAGAGGAAAGGAGGGAGGGAGGGAGGGAGAGAAAAGATAAGGGGAAGTGAGAGAGAGAGAGAGAGAGAGAGAGAGAGAGAGAGAGAGAGAGAGAGAGAGAGAGAGAGAGAGAGAGAGAGAGAGAGAGAGAGAGAGAAGGAAGAGGAGGGAGGGAAGGAGAGAGGGAGAGAAGAAAGGAGGAAGGGAAAAAATTAGATGAAAGAAAACGAACTGAACAATGCACAGACAGACAGACAGACAGACACACACACACACACACACACACACACACACACACACACACACACACACACACACACACACACACACACACACACACACACACACACAGAGAGAGAGAGAGAGAGAGAGAGAGAGAGAGAGAGAGAGAGAGAGAGAGAGAGAGAGAGAGAGAGAGAGAGAGAGAGAGAGAGAGAGAGAGAGAGAGAGAGAGGGTTGTCAGAGGATAATGTAAGTTCACAATGAGTTGGTTTATGAGACTGAAGTGGAGGAGGAGGAGGAGGAGGATATGAAGTAAGTGGAGATAGGGAGACGAAAAGGGAGAAAGCGAGAGAGAGAGAGAGAGAGAGAGAGAGAGAGAGAGAGAGAGATACGTAACAGTGCAATAATTCCTATGTATATAACAGCAGCAGTTTTCCAGCCCAGCTCCCTATTGACGCCTGTCCTTCTCTCTTGACAAATAGGAATAAACATATACTTTCAATAATACACAATACAATACGATACACACATTAAGTCTCCTCCACCAACTCAACTTAACCCTTCACTTCCCAATCTTATTTTCTTTTCTTTCTTTTTTCGCATAACTAACGGCGAGTCTTTCTATACTAAATTTTTGCACCACAGTCTCTTAATTAAATTGTTTTCTGCACCCTGGAAAAGACGAGATAGTAACAATACAGGAAACATACAAAGACAGACAGACAAAGAAGACACTGACAAGAAAGGAGCTGCAAAAATTAACAAAACTAGAAAAAGAAGCAAGGAAATACAACAAAAAAATAAGAATAAGAGTAAAGAGGGGCGAGGAACGAGGAGGAGGAGGAGGAGGAGGAGGAGGAGGAGGAGGAGGAGGAGGAGGAGGAGAAGAGAAGGGAGGGGGAAGAGAGGAGAGGAGGAGTACGAGGAGAAAAGGTAGACATTTAAATTCCCCAATTATGTAGTTCTTCCCCAACCTGTTGAGGGGAGACTACTGCTTATAAGGCTTGGGGACTGATTAGGAGGAGGAGGAGGAGGAGGAGGAGGAGGAGGAGGAGGAGGAGGAGGAGGAGGAGGAGAAGGATGAGGAGGAGTAATCCCCCACCTCCTTTTCTCCTTCCCTCCATTCACACGTCTTAGGAAATGGAGGAGGAAACGTTTTTTTTTTTTTTTTTTTTTTTTTTTTGAAAAGGAGATAAAAGAATACAGATGAGGATAAGAGATGGTGAAAGAAGAAGAAGAAGAAGAAGAAGAAGAAGAAGAAGAAGAA
>NC_087167.1:17985000-18170000 GCF_035594125.1 Scylla paramamosain
CTCATGGTGTACTCACTTTTGGTAGTAGTAGTAGTAGTAGTAGTAGTAGTAGTAGTAGTAGTAGTAGTAGTAGTAGTAGTAGTAGTAGTAGTAGTAGTAGTGTACACTGTCTATGGACCTTTAATGTATGACTTCTGAACTATTACTGTGATTATCATTATGATTAGATTCTTGCCTTGAGATTACACAAAGATTGCACAACCCTACTGACTTGTGCATGAAATCAAGGTCTCTCTCTCTCTCTCTCTCTCTCTCTCTCTCTCTCTCTCTCTCTCTCTCTCTCTCTCTCTCTCTCTCTCGCCACACATGTACAGCATCTGTCTCTTATGATCCTACTGCCAAAATAAAAAGCCACCTTGTTTCAGAAAGACTGCATGATCCTCTTTCACCGAGCCATGGTAGTGGAGGAGATAAATGTGACAGAAAGAGATGATGAATACGATAAGAGGGAAAAGATGTGATATAAAGGAACAAATGTAATGGAAGGGAGTAATGTATGTTAAAGAAGTAAAAAGGGATAAACAAGTGGTATTAGAGGAATAATAACTAGTAAGAAAGGAAATGAAATGTGATGGGAGGGAATCAGTAAGCAAGATATGAGCAATAAATGTGATATGAAGTAAGAGGGGAAATAAAATGTTAATGAGATAAGAAGGATAATACAGGTGATAAGAAATAAGCAGGGAAAGATATGTGATATGAGCCAATAAATGTGATAAGGAAGGATACAAATACAATAATACTTAAAAAAAAGTTATGAGATGGTATGAAATAAGAAAGGATACAAATAAATACGACAAGATGAAGAAGGGTAAATATGACACCATGACAAAGGAGGGTGAAAGCTTTACATCTGCACCACAAGTCCATCCTCTCACCCCACGCTGTCTCTGTCTCTGTCTCCTTTCTGCTCCCACCTCAGTAGTCACTCCACCAAACATCTTGCCCACTTCAATAGCTTCTTCATTCTAGCAAGTCTTCCTCTATAAACACTTAACCTTTCTTAATGGATTTTCAGCTAGCATGTCCTTTCCACACTGCACATCTTTGACTAAATAACAATACAAATACAGCATTCCTTCCTCACCTCAGTAGTTTCTTCATTCTACCAAGTGTTCCTTCATACACACTTTAAATTTCTTAGCACCAATAGCCCTCCAGCTTATGCCCTATCCAGACAGCATGTGCTTAGTAAATTACTACTTCTTTCACCACTTCTCTACTGCCAGGGGTTGATGCCCTTTACAATTGCTTTTCCAGCTGTTCCTGTCCATTGCATCATCCTCTGTGCCTCCCATCCTATGCAACTCCAACATAAGTCCATTCCTGCCTCTCATTTTCCATCTCCTTTGCTTTTCCACCTCAATAATTACTTCACTCCATCAATTGAACATTTTCATCCATATACACTTAACCTACCTGTCTCAGCTTCACTGGAATTTTGGCAGATACAGTGTGTCTTATCCACATTTTTGGTAAATCACTAAGGAATATAAAATTCACCTTTCCTTTCCTGCCTTGGTAGTTATTTTACTCTACCAAACATTTCTAGTTCATGTACACTTTACCTTTTTCAGCTTCCTTGGACTCTCAGCAGTGAGCACCTCCTTTCCAGACACAACATTCTTGGTGCTTTGAGCCGGAGCCTTGGTGGGGGTCACCTCACTCCTGGCAGCACTGGAGGTCTTGCTGACTGACAGGGACTTGTTAGTGAGTGATGATGGAGACTTGTGGTGCCGGGCAGGGGGTTTCGGAGCACCAGGAGACTGATTCAGGGAGACATACACACCTGCAGAGGCCCTGCTGAGGTGTGATGGGGACTTGGACCTAAGATGTACAGGTGTGGGGGCCTTGCGTGATGCCAAGGTGTCATTCCCCTTTAGCAACTTGTGTGTCGAACTTAAAGAATTTAGTACAGAAACTCTTGTAGGAGGCATGTATGAGCGTCCTCTTGTTGGTGTCTCTTCTAGGGTGGTGGTTGAACTGCCATCCTGCCCCTGTCCCTGTCCCTGTCCAGTATTCAAAGCAGTGGGTGGTAAGAGTGGGACGGGTGCAAGGGAGGTCCTCACCTTGTCCTCCCTGCTGCTGCTGCTGCTGCTGCTGGGGTCAGGGGTGCTGGGAGGGACATGCTTCAGATTCTCCTCCAGTTCATGCAGGTCAGTCAGTCTTTTCTTCACTATTATCCTGCGACTCATGATCGAGGAGTGTTGTGCAGTTTTTTTTCAGTATTTATGTAGTATTTTAATTCACTATTTCATTTGTAGGGAGTGCATGCTGTTATTTTTGCTTGTCCTTTTTTTTTTATCTGTATGGCATTTTTTTCGCTTTTTCACTTGTTTTTCCATGTATGTAATGACTTTCAATTGTTTTCTTGTGCTTTTTCTTGATTTTGTATTCCTATGCTCCTCTTTTCACTTGTTTTTCTGTCATTTTTCCTTCATTTTGTATCAATATGTCATGCAGTACATACAATACCCAACACACTGCAATGGTTTCATTTTTTAACTATTTCAATCACCCACTCAACATCATCATCCATCACTCCTCCTACAACACCACTTTTCCACAAGGTATTTCACCACTTTCACAACCAGAAGCTGCCCACACCACCACAACACTATGATGCTTTCCACAACTATCTACTGCATCACTGAAGCATCAACACTCCCACCTATCACACCACCAGGCACAATGAACACACTCACAAACACGCCACATGCCACTGCTGGTAAACACAGGTAACTGAGGCACCACACACAAACCTAATCTTGCTCCTCCCCACATCACAAGTCCCTCCCATTCTCCTCACCACCCCTAGAGAGATGCTTGGCCCTTACACTACTAGTAAATAAACATAACTGAGGTGCCACACACAAACTAATATTGTTCTCCCCACATCACAAATCCCTCCCATTCTCCTCACCACCCTTAGAATGATGCCTGGCTGTTACTCTTACTCTCCCTTGCCTCAAGGCCAAACCTGCAAGGCTAGGCTGCCTCCCCACCAGGCACTGCTATCTTATCATCAGCCGTTATGAGCGTTTACAAGCCAAACAAGGCAATACCTACAATAAGTTCTCTACCTGACAGAAGTAAAACCATGTTGAGTGTAATGTCAAAGTACACTCTCTCTCTCTCTCTCTCTCTCTCTCTCTCTCTCTCTGAACTGATGACCTTAAAAGCCAACCAATCAGGCAAGGCAAGACAGGCAAGACAAGCCTTTTCTATTCAACTTTTTGAGGACAATTACTTAACAGATTTTTTTTTTTTTTTTCCTAGACCTTAGCTGACTGTAATAACCTGCCACTTGATAAGGCAACAAACAACTGGATCTCCCACACACTGCACATTACACATTATTCTGTATTCTTTCATTGTATTTTCATCTTGCATTGAGAAAGACATATGCACATACAAAAAATAAAATAGAAATAAATAAATAAATAACAATAAAAAATTTAAAACAAAAATAACTATAAATAAAAAGTATTCCTGAGAAGCCAACACCAGAATCCTGATTTAGGAAGCTGTTCAATAGAAAAAAAAAATAAAAATAAAATAACAATGAACAAAAAAACTTACTCCCTCACTTATTAGCAAAACAAAGCAACACAACTTCTCAGAACCCTAACAACACAAGACTCCTAATCAAGAATACTGTTAAAAAAAAAACTTCCTGACTCATTTATAAGCAACACAAAGCAAAACAACTGTCCACCACTCAACACTTATTACCTAACACTACTACTACTACTACTACTACTACTACTACTACTACACCCTTCCATTAGGTAACTCCTGACAGCCCACACATGTAACTATGAGACACTTACAATCATATCTGTATAACTCACACCAACAGAGAGAGAGAGAGAGAGAGAGAGAGAGAGAGAGAGAGAGAGAGAGAGAGAGAGAGAGAGAGAGAGAGAGAGAGAGAGAGAGAGAGAGAGAGAGAGAGAGAGAGAGAGAGAGAGAGAGAGAGAGAAGAAACAAGCAGGAAATGGCCTTGATAAGTGTGATAAAGGAAATAGTGTTACGTGTCAGTGCCTTGGGGGAGCTCATTCAAACATTAGTGTCTTACAGTGTCTTGCGTAACCTGGAGAATGTAGGCCCACAATGCACAGATGTGGCAAGGTGGGCTGAAACGGTACACACACACACACACACACACACACACACACACACACACACACACACACACACACACACACACACACACACACGCAGAGGCATGCATACTTATACACATACAAAAAAATAAAATAAAAAAGAAGTACAGTAAATGAATAAATAGACAAATTGAAGAATAAATAAATAATACAATAGGAATAAAATGTAACAAATGAATTAAATTGATATAAAAGTAGGTATATAAAGGAAAGAAGGGAAGAATGGAAGGAAAATATAAAGAAAGAAAGAAAGAAAGAAAAAGGAAAGAAGGAAGGAAAAAGAAAGAAAAAAAGAAAGAAAGAAAGAAAGGAAGGAAGGAAGGAAGAAAGAAAGAAAGAATGAATGAAAGAAAAATAAAGAAGGAAGGCAGGAAGGAGGGAAGAAAGAAAATAAAAGAAACAAGACATGTTCACACAAAAAAATTAATAATAATACAAGTTTCCAAAGATAAATTCAAATAACCTCATACACTTCAGACAAAAAAAAACACACAAACACAATTACACTGACCAATGCTATCCCATATAATAATAATAATAATAATAATAATAATAATAATAATAATAATAATAATAATAATAATAATAACAATAATAATAACAACAATAGTAATAATAACAATAATAATAATAATGAGCCAGGCATGAGATAAGACATACAAGTCAAGACCAGATATAATAAGGACAGTTATATAGGTCAGCCCTCACCACCACTCTCACAGTCTCCCCGCCCCCCCCCCCCCCACACACACACACACACACACACACACACACCCACCTCTCTCTCTCACACCTCACCATCTTCAGCACTCCCTCACCCCCTCACCACCACCACCACCACCATCAGCACAGCAGTTCACTATTCCCACCATACACCTCACCTCCCTCTCACACATTCCCCCATCACCTCACCACCCTCTCACCATCCTCATTATCCTTCTACACTTCACCACCACCACCACCACCATCACCACCACTAACACAACTGCCACTGACAAGGTTTTCCAGCTCCAGACTTTAAATGTTGCTTGTCTTGAATACTCAGGTAGAATATTCTGAGAGGCAAATAAACAATAACACACAAAACATCCTAGGCAAGAGGAGAATAATAATCCTCTCTCTCTCTCTCTCTCTCTCTCTCTCTCTCTCTCTCTCTCTCTCTCTCTCTCTCTCTCTCTCTCTCTCTCTCTCTCTCTCTCTCTCCTGGTTCTTCTATCCTACACAGTCTTTATAGGAAGAGCATTAAGAATTTTTTTTTTTCTCCTTGGCTGCTCTCCTTCATATATTATAAATAGACAAATAAATAAAAATACACAAATCTGTAAGTTCTCACCACAAATAATAGGCCCCGTCACCACACAAAGCAAAGATATCTCAGTCATAAATCATCACAAGTCTTCACTGTACAGCCACTTGAAGTAAAATGAGAAAAATACAATAAAATAAAAAGAAAATCTGAACTGAGGTATTTTGGTAATGTTAAAAGAGAGGAGGAGGAATGTATTAAACAAGCATGACTGAGAACATCTGCAGAAGGAAGGAACTTTGAGGGAGGAGATGGAAATAATAGAAAAGTAAAATTAAATAAATCTGAATTAAGGTATTTTGATCATATAAAAAAAAAAAGAGGAGGAAAGTATTAAAACAGCCTGGCAAAGGAATACCTGTAAAAGAAAGGAACTGAGGAGATGATGAAAATAAAGAAAAAGACTATGAAATGAAAAGAAAATCTGAATTGGGTTACATATTTTGATCATGTTGTAAAAAGAAAGGATGAGGTAGGTATCAAGAGAGTCAGACAGAGAACACCATTGGAAGAAAGAAGCTTGAAGGGAAGACAGAGAGTAAGGAGGAGGAATGGCCTTGCAAGGAATGGAAACAAGAGATGTACTAATGGATAAAAGCTACTGGAGACGACTTCTTCATTGTCCCAACTCCTGATATTTGAGTAACAGGTATAGAGGAAGACCTCACACAGCAAGTCATCATCACACAAGCAAAGGCAAGTCACCACACCAACATACACAGTATAGATTATCACCACACAAGAGGCTACAGTCACTACACATTCACACAACCACACATAGCAGAAGTCATCACCTCACAGCCACACACAGCACAGATCATCAACACACAACTCATAACAACTCTTCTGGGATTGGCACCTTCAGCATGCCTTTTCTTTCACTATTTTTCACTGCCCAGAATCTATCTTCCATAAAAATAAAAGAAAGAAAGAAAAAAAAAATATGTAGATATATAGATATAGATACTCTGATGAATAAGTAAATGAATCACATACCTTCTCTGAGATGGGCACCTTGTCCCTACTGGCCTGCCTGGTGTGGGGCACCCGCACCACCCTCCGAGGCGTCCCTCCGTCCCCCTCCATCACTGTGCCGCAAGCTCCACCTCCTCCACACCTACCACCGCCACACCACCACACTTTGCACCATCCACATCACTCAATCCACACTTCAGTATTGCATCAAGGATCCACTTTCTTAATGTTCTTAGCAATGCAGTGGAGGCAGTCTACTTTATCACTGGCATGTGGAGATGGCACACCATGGCACTGGCTCCTGGCACTGGTGGAATCAAAGGTTCCACAGGTGTGCACAGGTGTGAAGGCCAGATAATTACTCCCTGTGATGCAGCAGCAGTGGTGGGGGTGAGTCAAACTGCTGCTGCTGCCTCATCACACTGAAAATATATGAAAAATACTATATTAGTTTTTAAGGAAAAGTACCTTACTGTAGTAATAACATCCATCCCCCTCTCTCTCACTTCCTCTCTACGGAAATGGTTATCTCATGAGGGAATCAAGTAGTTTCAGCGCATTACAATTTTTGGTTTTGTTGTGGTAATTATTCCCCTCATCATGTCTATGTTCTTCTGGAAGTGAATCACACTGAAAGCACATCAAAACACTTTGTCACTATTTTTTTTTTAAAGAATCTCAACATAATATCTATTCTTAACTCTAATACAGAAATGTTTTATCTTATGAAGTCAAATAATTTCAGCATATTTTTATTTTGGTTCAATCATTGCAGTAATCATTTTCCTCTGTGTCTTTGTTCTGGAGGTAAATCACACAGAAAACACAAAAAACAATATTTTTTTTTTAGGAAAAGTATATCTCTTATCTAAGTAAAAAAAATAACACCCAGCCTTCTCTCTCTACTATGGAAATGTTTATCCTATGAGGTCACACAATTTGAGCATATTTCAATTTTTGGTTTAAACATTGTGGTAATTATTTATCTCTTACTTCTTTCACCCTGTCTTTATTCTGGAAGTGAAAAGCCATCCTTCACATCCAGTACATACCTCTCAATATCTTGTTTCTATGCCTACCTATTTATTGACAGCCAAGTCAAGTACATGTTCTCTCATATTTCCCTATTTCCATCATATGATATTTACTTGCATTAACCCCACATTCCATCTTTTACTTGGTCACTGCCCTCTACTCTGATGTGTGGTTGCTGAGATATGTATAGCAATTTCAAATCAGATCCAATTTTTTAGGCATCCTGTATGTATATCTTTGATTTTGTACCACCCTGTATTTCCTTCCACAGCAATGATTATGGCACATGCTCTTTTTGACAGGGTGGAATCATAGGCATATCGTCTTATCAACTCTTCTCCTGTAATTTACTGTTTTCCACCTATCTCTCTCCATTACAATGTTACATCTATTACTATCTTCTACCACTAAATTCATGATAACTGCTCTTCTGATCTTGCTAATTGCATCCCTCTCCTCCTGTCCTGTGGCCTCACTGCACAAGACTTGCTACTTTCTCTCACTCCTATTCTGTCCACTTCTCTAATGCAAGAGTTAACCAGTATTCTCAATCATTCATCCCTTTTACTGATAAACTCTGGAACTCTCTGCCTGCTTCTGTATTTTCTCCTTCCCCATGACTTGAACTCCAAGAGGAAAGTTTCAAGACACTTATCCTCCAATTTTGGATGATTCTTTTTTACCTCTCTTTAGGGACTGGTACTCTCAGTGGGTCTTTTTTTTTTTTTTTCCACTTTATGTTGCCCTTGGCCAGTCCCCCTCTTACAAAAGAATTAAAAAAAATTTAAAAATCTCCATCCATGCTTCCCCATGCACATGAAACATACCTCAACCCTACTTTTTCTCTCTCTTTTCCTTGCATGCCATCATGTCATCACCCTTGTGAAGGGACCACCCAGCTCATTTTTGGCAGATTTCTGGATTTCTGCTTGGATAATTTTTTTTCACCACACAGTACACTTGCTGGTGGAGCAGTAGTAGTAGTAGTAGTAATAGTAGTGGTAATAGTAGTAGTAGTAGTAGTAGTAGTGGTAGTAGTAGTAGTAGTAGTAGTAGTAGTAGTAGTAGTAGTAGTAGTAGTAGTAGTAGTAGTAGTAGTAGTAGTAGTAGTAGTAGTAGTAGTAGTAGCATAGCAACAGTAATAGCATAGCAATAGTAATAGTAAAACAAAAATAAGAGCAGTAGTAAAAGTATTACAACTCCAATCACTATTACCTTCAGACCCACAGGACACAAATACAAAAGGCAGTACCAGGAGTCTAATGCTGTATACTGTATGCTGTATGTTGTATGCTAGCAACACCCAGGCAGTGAGGGAGGCCCATGTCTGCATACTAAAGTGGATGGAGATGAGGATGATAAGATGGATGTGTGGTGCATCACTGAACAAAACATGGGGGAGGGGAACACTTGCATACAGTGAACTGAGAGGGAGGGATGGGGGCAGTATAGTTTGGCAATGAGAGGAGGTACACAGACTGAGACAAGACCCGAGGGAGGAAGAGGCTCGCACATGGTCAACTGAGAGGGAGCATGACAAATGAGGGCAGTAGTCTGGTGATAAGAGGAGGTACATAGAGACTGAGCTAAGACCTGGGAGAGGGGAACACTTGCAAACAGTGAACTGAGAGAAGGAGAGGCCAGTGGTCTGGTAGTGAGGAGATACATAGACTGAGGTAGTCTGGGAAAATAAGAGAAGCTGCAAGAAGCCATCATTCCTCACATGGCAATCCTTGCTTGAAAGGATAATGAAGAGTGATTAGATGAAAGGAGTTACAGGTATAAATATCATCTCTTTTTCACCAGATTTGGAGGTGAACTAAAGAAAACTTGAAATAATGCCACACACACACACACACACACACACACACACACACTGATATGAAAAGAGCGCATGCATACCTCATGCTATATGATACCAGAACTAAGCTATGTACAGGTGATTCTTTGTTAACACAAGTTCTTTACATGAATTCAGTTAAACACAACTTAAAATATATTAAACTAAAAATTAATTTATACAATATTTTTACTCTAGCACAATCCAGCCCAGCCACTAACAGGGACAATCCTTTTATGCATTGTAGTATGTACACATCTAAATAAAAAAAAATAAATAAATAAAAAAAATCTGCATTTCCGGTATTTTAGCTTTTATATTTAAGGTTAGAATTAATAAATAAGGATAAACTGTTCAAATAAGTATTAATCACTTACCATTTAAGTAGATTTAAGACAAAGTAGTGCAATTTAATAGGTCAAACCCCTTAATCTCCCTTTTCCTACTATTTTTTTTTTATGCAATTTTTGTTTACACAGTATCTGCAAGCCCCTATACATCGTGTAAAACAAGAAATACCTGTACTCAAGAAGACAGTGAAGGCCAACCAAAACTTGCAAGGTTCTTGATGATCCCACTGGCCTAAATAGCAACATGTGTCACACCTGCACATTTCCAGGGCCATTCCCTCAAGGGTTTCATCTCCAATGATAATAATTCCTTGTGCCAAATTTATTCTGTTTTCTTAATTTATCTCCCTTCATGATAATCCAAAAAGAAATTCAACAAATACACACACATACATACACAAACCACTTACCCATACATATTTATAGTGAACAATTCTTGTCATGTACACTAACATATGTATATCTAATTAAAATTTTCCAGTTTTTCACACTTTCAGTAGAAATTACCAAAACATAAAAAAGGAAGCTAATTATAATATAAGCACACCGACAGTGGTTTTGCTGCATATTCCCCAAATACACAAATATTGATATTATTATTATTGCACTGGTGAGTGGGAATGTGTTCTTCCACCAACTCTGTTGAAATGCTTAGAGAAATAAAATTCTGCTTTATCCTGTGCATTACCACCACCACAATCCCCAATTATTACTATCATCACACACACACAGACACACCACACCTCAATGCCCTGCAGATTGAAACAAGACAACCATTTCCCTTCTTTATCTTTGTATTGCCCGCCTGATAAAATTTTACAACCCTTGCCACTCCATCTCAGTGACGTCTGCCTATCTTATCACACCACCAGGTACCTGTGTCACTCACTACAGCCAGCCACTCCCCACGCAACAGTGATGGGCCTGATTGTAGGACAGACAAGCTGGCCACCAACAAAACACCATAGCGCTCCACAACACTCCACTTGACAGACTGGTAAGTACTACTATCTCCCAGTCTAGCTATCCATCTTCTCACACTTCACTCTCCCAGCCTTAGTCTACCTATTCACCTTCTCACACTACACTCTCCCAGCCTTAGTCTAGCTGTCCTCTCATGCTACACTCTCCCAACCTTAGTCCAGCTACCCAATCCCTCTTAAAATAATTATTCCTTCATACAGACTCTTTCTTTATTTTCATGCTTATTGTTCTTTCTTTCACAGTCACATAAGTGCAACTTATGTCCTGTATACTGTAACTATATAAATACAACTAGATAGGTAAGTATGCGCACACACACACACACACACACACACACACACACACACACACACACACACACACATTTTACAGTAATCTCTCCTCATGCCAGAAAACATGCACATCATTTATAAACACAAACATACATAAAGAAATTGAGTTTTTCTACACACATACAAACACCCTTTACAGTAACCTCCTCTCTTTATGCCAGAAAACATGCACATCATTCCCGAACACAAACATACAGAAAGAGACAATGGAGTCTTTGACACACAATTAGCAAACTCTGCTTCTTTGTATTTCTTTGTCCCTGTGAGCATGAAGTGTTGATTTCTACAGACTGTTTAATGCTCTTAGTGGGTCACAGAAGCAAGGACTCTCCAGTAAAGGGTAGACACCCCTAATGCTGTGATCTCAGGGATTGTGGAAACTGCAGGCTGTGTGTGTGTGTGTGTGTGTGTGTGTTACCAAGTCTTCATCTCCTCAGTACATACACCCTCACACTCCTCTCATCTCTAATCCCTCCCTGCACCTCCTCCCTCAGGCCTTCCCACCAGTGCTCTTCTCCTAATCCTGCAATCTGATCGTCTATATTTGTTAGGAAATGTTACCAAGGCATAACTCACTTCAGTTTGGCTTTACCCTTTTTCACTGTCACTGTTAATTAATTCAATATCCTCATTTTCTCCTTGCAGGCTAGACAGTTTGTGAGTCTGTCCTTTTTTCTTTTCCTGGTCATGGACAATCTTTTCTCTGATATTTATCCTCCTCACGTCCTCCTCTGCACACCATCTCCAGGTCTTCTTGGTTTTTCTGTTGGTTTCCTTTTAACCTTTTCTTCTTTTCATGTATCAAGGCCATCAGACAATGAAGAGAAAAGATAAATAAAAAAAAACACTTAAAAGGCATTCCCAAACTACCTCCACCTCCAATACTTTTCAGCATAAAGAATTTTCTTCTGTTTAAGCATCTGGGAGGCTAACCAAAGAATAATAATTAAAAAGTCCCACATAAATCCCATCTCCTCAAAAAAGCCAAAAAGAAATAAAAGGAAGAATTTTAGTCAGGCTAGCCAATTCAGTTCCAGAAGTGTCTTGAACAATACTCCTCACTTGAAATGGCCCAAGTCACATGGAGCTGAAAACACAATCGCACAGTTTTAGCCTCACTCAACGCAAATCTTTTCACTATTTGGTCATTTGCTATGGCAAACTAGTGTTGTTTGATGTATAACATCACTAGGCTGGTTTTCTAACTGATTCTCCTTTCAATCTACCTTTAAGCTTTTATGATTTGATGAAGTTCAGTCCGTCTCCCTCCAAACAATCTATATATCCTTACAGATGACCCACACAGCCTCTTACTTATTCATTCTCCTTTCTTCATGTACACATAACTCTATTATCAAAATATGCTCTTTTCTTACCCTTGGATTTGTGTGGCTTCTTCTCTGATTTAATAAAATGGCATAGTACAATTTTGAACATAATTTTCAAAGACACCACATACTACAAAGAAGTGATTACTATACTGTTCATTGTTTTCATTCATCTATCATCATACTCCAATATCTATTCCCTGGAACTCCCTTAATAAAAGTGGCCACAACAGACGTCACCACCTCTTGTTGTCTGCACACCTTATCCTTGTGCTCTCCAGTCCTCTCTCTCTCTCTCTCTCTCTCTCTCTCTCTCTCTCTCTCTCTCTCTCTCTCTCTCTCTCTCTCTCTCCATGCTTATGTAGTTGCAACCTCTCCTTACTCAATCAAAGCCAAATCACCTTGTGTGGCCAGGACACAAGTCACCACCTCTTGCTGTTTGTACACTTTATCCTTGCAGTCTCCACTCCTTTACTCTCTCTCTCTCTCTCTCTCTCTCTGTGTGTGTGTGCTTACAACCTCTCCTCCTCACTTACTAAATCAAAGTCAAATCAGTTTGCACCCTACAAAGCCATCTTTTCACTCCCTAATCAATACATGAGTCATATAATACTCACAGGACTGTGGTAAAGCAAGGCAACCAACAAGAACTCTGGTCCACCACACTCCACCAGCTCACTTCTAATATTTCTACTCTAAATCCTCAATATACAGAGTTAACCAGATAATTCTTCCTTGACCTCCTTCCTAATCAGAGCCTGCAATTGCTCCTGGGAATTATCAGTGACTTCGTTTATCAGATTTAAGAGGACCTTCATTTTTAAGTGGCCACACCATCGGAATGTTTTGGAGCCATTTACCAGTTTTGCGAAATGGCTGAGGTCTTCCAATCTTCCCTAAACAGTACCAAATGCCACTCCACACCTCTCCTCCCTATTTCCCTTTTTTTGGGGAAACTGTAATAAAGTGGACTTTTATGCAGTCTTTACTGCCAATAGCCTTTACACATAAGTAAAATCAGATTCTATGGTTAATTCATGCATACAGATCAAGTACACTGGTCACATCATAACACATTATTTTAATGTCATAGTATTTTAGTTACTGAATACAATACACTAATATCATTGAGATATCACTTAATCATGAGCTATTAATTTCTTATATCTAAATTATTAGCCATCATATTCCAAGCAGTTTGTTGTAAAAGAAGCATTCCTATTATCTTGCTCTTTCTAAATCTTCTGAAGCATCATATCACTTTAAGTACTTAGGTATATTCAAAATAGATCATGAAGTGAAAGATTCAATGTGCTACAATCAATCACATTAACAGTGTCACTGTCTTGCTTCTGTGCGCTACAACCAATCACATCGAAAGCATCATTATTTTATATCTCATAAGACTTGTAATGACCCACATATGGAAGTGCCACAGTCATGCTCAAGGAGTGAGTGCATCTATTGTTTGATCAGTAATGTGGTGGGCTTTCGTACTTGAAGTCCCAGATTTGCTTCTCAACACAGCACCCTTCTCCCGCAGTTCAGATCAATTGCTCAGTATTTCAGTTTATTAAGTATGATGTGGTTATGTTCCAGTTTGAGGTGTTACAAGTGAGAACACCCTAGTTTGAGTTAGTACTGGCTCCAGTACTCTATAGCATCCACAAAAGTAGGGCAAGGACTCAATAAGGTATTGCTTTGCTTGTTGTCCCACAGGCTTAGAGCAAGTGGCCAGTGGAGGAGGCATCCTCAAGATATACATTTCAATATTATCCATGGACAGGGAAAGGGAAAAAGGAGAGAGAGACATGCATCTTAAAAGGCAACATTTATTCTCCAAGCAATGGAGTCATATGTTTACAGACAACCTCATGACTATTTTGGACTGGCAGAGAAGGATAATATTGAAATACCATTAGTATTTTCATCTGAGGGCAAGGTTAAGTTTTGATTCACTCAGTCCACTAATTTCATTGTTGATTCTTATAGTGTGCACATCACTTTCAAAAACTGCCATATTCAGGTCAAAAATAAACAGTGTCTAGAAATTAGTGGGTTAAGGTTATTTCCATTTATTTATTCAATTAATTCATTTCTTTGTTGATTTCTTCATTGCATAGATCATAACAAAAAAATAAATAAAAGCATCATATTTTGCCTATAAATAAACACTCAGTTTTTGGAAATGAGTAAACAAAGGTTATTTTCATAATCCCCAAAGGTTTGGTTAATTTTTTTTTTTTTTTATTCATTCAGTAAATTCATTTCACTGTTGATTTCAAAAAGTGTCATATTTTGTCCAGAAATAAAGTCACTCTGGGAATAAGAAGACCAAGGCTATTTCCATAATCCTCAAAACGTTAGTGTTACTTCAATATTATCCGTGGACAAAAAAAAAAAAAAAAATGAGACAGGGGTGTGCATCTCACAAGGCAACATTCACCCTCCATACAAAGGCATTAAGTATTTCAAGCCACTTCCTGACTATTTTCAGCATAAAATGGATGGGTTAGGTTACGTTAGGTTTAGACTAATTCATGTCATGGCTCATTCTTTCATTGCGCTGATCATGACTTCTGAGAGCGTTATATATTTTGCCCCAAAAAATAAACAGCCAGTGTCTGGAAAATAGTAGACTAAGGCAATTTCCTTGACGCAGAGAACTTCCTGGAGTCCTTTGTGAGTCAGCGTGCCTGCCGCTCCCCGTGACTGTTACTGGGAGGTCAGGTCACGCAGTCCGTCTGAGTGTCTACCTGTCCCTTACCACCATTCAAAGCACTGCTATTTTAACGATGCTTTAACTCTCCCCATGCCACTCTTACCTTATTTCACTAGATCAGGCAGCACATAGGGCGGGGCGGACACTGCACCTCGCTCCCCAGCTCCCTCACGTCCTGGGAACAACATGTACTGGGGAAAAACACAGCTAGCCAAGGCAAGGTGGTCCGCTCCAAGCTGCTCTTGTTGTTGTTGTTGTTTCTGTTTGGCCGCGGGAGTTTGGTCTTTGCAACGGCGCTCCTTCTCTTCACCATGATACGAACAACTGTGAAGAAAAAAATCGATAACTATGAGGGAAAGATGATATGCTATGTAGATATTCCTATATTTGATTCTCAGTATTACATAAATAAATAATGTAGCGCGCGGCGCTCCTTCCCTTCTACTGCTGTTCTCAGCTAATATCTGCAGTCCAGTAGCTGTGAGGGAAAAATTAAATGATATATATGTGTTCCTAGGTTTGATTTACATGACCGATCAATTAAAGTTATATATATGCATAAGTTTCAATGATACAGTTTGTGTGTGACGTGAATAACTTAATATGCTACCTAAAATGTTCCTAGATTTGGTTATCAGTGTACGTTACGTGAATGAATAAGTGTCATTCTTTCTCTTGTTATGTGATTTCAATAACTGTTGTTCTCCTCAGCCTATGTCTGTGATCTCAATAACAGTGAGGGGAAGATGGAATTGTATCTAAAATGCTCCTACATTAGCCTACATGAATATATGATGTGACGTACGATGCTCCTTCACTTCCCTGTAATCCCAATGACACTGAAGGAAAGATGAAATGCTGTCTAAAATGTTCCTAGACTTGGGTATCAGAGTTAAATGAATAAAGAAATGTAATGGAGCTCCTATTCTCTTCTCTTGTTCTCAGCTTATATGCCGTACGTGTGTGATCTCAGCTATTATGAAAAAAAAAGATGAAATGTTATGTAGATCCTCCTAGATATTATTATCAGTAAAAACTGTACATGCATTTGTTCAAGTTAGGGGTGTATGTCCTGAATAACTCTGAGAGAAAGAATAAATGTTCCAAGATTTGGTTATCAGTGTTACATAAATAAATGGGAAAATTTTGCATTGTACTAGTATAAAATTATATGACTCTGATGTAAATACAAATAAACGAAAATGTGGATTAAAATTAAACAGTGAATCAAACTCCACACTTATTCGCATTCATCTCACTATTGGTCGATCCGCTCATGTTCAACATATTATTATTTTTTTATTTATTTATTATTATTTGTTTTATTTATTTATGTATTTTTATTTATTTATTTTTATTTATTTATTTATTTATTTATTTATTTATTTTTTTTACACCGTTCATGAGTCTACATACGCACTTTTTATCTGTAGCTTCCAGTTACAAGCTAGGGATGGATGAACTGCAGTAAGCAAGGAAACATGAATTAATGAAATTTGAGCATCCCACATATGAAACAGAAAGTCCATAATAAAATAACTCATAAATAAAAACTTTAAACCATGATGTACCATTCACTATTCACGGTAAATTTACGTAGGTCTCATCAGTCATCTATATATATATATATATATATATATATATATATATATATATATATATATATATATATATATATATATATATATATATATATATATATATATATATATATATATATATATATATAAGTCTTTGTGTGTGTGTGAGTGTGTGTGTGTGTGTGTGTGTGTTAATAATCATGTATTTTCTCGCATCTATGCTCCGTTTTAGACATCTACTATCATTGCGTCTTTACCTGCCGTGTATGAAGTTACCTGTAGAAGTGTCTTGAAACCTCCGTTTTGAAGGAAGGAGGATAGTAGAATGTGTTGAATAGAATTGAGGCTTGGGCTTATAGATTTATTGTCATTATTTATTTGTTTATCAATTTTATAATTATCGTTTATTATCATTATTATTATCATTTTTTTTATGTTGGGTTTGATGCGTCTGTTTAGATTTTCAATTAGATTAATTATTATTATAACTATAACTATTATCATTATTATTATTATTATTATTATTATTATTATTATTATTATTATTATTATTATTAGTTATTATTATTGTTGTTGTTGTTATTTTGTTATTTTGTTATTTGTTTATTTTACCATTATCATTTACTTCTTTTTCTAAACTCCTAAATCAGTATTCTGCTAGTAATGCACCACACATTTTTTGCTTTGTTCTTTGCACATGTTAATGTAAATTCACTTGTTAATAAAGTTGATGATACTTCTTCATTTCTAAAACATTACAACATGTTGGTGATGGGAATTAGTAAGGCCTGGTTAACTTGATGCTTGTCTAGACATCCCACATTAAGCATTGCTACATACAAAAAGATGCTGCAAGTGACAATGCAAAGCATACTGCTTACCTATTCATGAAGTATGACCAGATTGTGACTGAAGTATCTAACATATTAGTTATTTTCTTCCTGATTATTCTTTATGTTTTATCTCTGTATGTTTCACCCACCATCCAGCTTTGATGTAGATCTTCATTAAATTTCTTACTGAATTTTATTTAGGAAAAGATGTTATCCTAGTGAGAGATTTTGAATGTTATCAACCAAATGGAATAGTGCCTGGATAAATTCAGGACTTGTATCCACAAGTTTTACACTTTACAATAGTTTTCATTTTTTGGCCTCACAGAATGGATTCATGAACACTCTCAGTATTGTTGAGGTAATATTCTTGATATTTTTTTTCTTGGAGGAAGGTTGGATAATTGATGTCCAAGTACTTCCTCTCTTCCCAAAGTGTGCAAATATATATATTTCATCATCCACTCTGCTGCATCTCCTATTTACAGGATGTGGACCAATAGCATTAACAACATGAGTAATCAACAGCTATCATAAAGTTATTGGGATTATTAATTTAGTTATCTTAATGTTGATACAATGTATGTATGTTTTCTTAATGCTGTACACTTCATGGTTTCAGAATATCTGCCAATTTTCTCTAAGCTCCATAGTGGCCACATGTGGCCAGCCAAATCTCCTCTAGCTCTCAAGTGCAGAAGCTCTATATGGATTGAGTTCAAACAATTCATTCACAATATGATAGACAATCAGTGGAGGCCAGTGAGACTTTACAGCAGCCTTTGAAAATTGATTACAGGACTTTTGTTATCAATGAACAATTTGAATATGAGCAATCCTTAATTGATAATATGCAGCATAAATCTAAACTTTTCATGCATATATCAGGAATAAAAAGATGGCTAGAGTTGATGTGGGAGGTTTGAAATCTGCAGGACAGATAGTAAATTAACTAATTATCATGGCAAACATGTTGCCTGTAGCTCTCTCATCTGTATGTACACATGGTAACCCAGTGAACCCATCCCCCTGCCACATCTCTGGAGGTGTTGATAGGAGGTCCTGACCAGTTAGACTGTTGACCAGTTAGATTCCTTCCAGCCATGGCCCCTGATGATGTGCACTCATACTTCTTAAAACATGCACTGAATAGTTACCATATTCACTAATGGTTATTTTCCAGAAATCATATTCAACAGGTCATCTAGCTTTGTGGAAAGCTTTCTTGGCTGTGCAAGTTTTTAAGAAGAGTTTTCATGCAGACCCACCTATGTACAGAACTGTAGCCTTAACTATGGCTGCTAGTATCCTCAATTTTGGCATCTTTTTATTATGCTTGGCATTCAAAATTTGTGTAACATAATTTTTGGATGAAACCAAGAAGAATGTGGTTCCAAAAAGATGGTCTTGTTGATCTTTTTGGAAGTAGATTGGCATCTTGGGATGTAAAAAACCTGGCAGCTCTGAATCCATTTTCACTGTGATGAGGAAAGGTTGGCAGTGGTGGATACACTGCCCCATTCACCTGTTTATCTCCATCACATATGTAATAACAGACTACTTAATGATGTGAATAATGTGTCAAGTCAAAACAAGTCAACAACAAACCTATAGCCATATTCTGAAAAAAAAATTATCATTCTGGAGCAGAGAAGAGAAAAGAACCTGGTTAACTTGTTTTACTATAAAAAGTTAGTCTTTTTTGCTGATGTTTTTGTTGCTTACAGGCTCAAAATGGCATACATTATGTCTGAACATAAAAAATTACAAATAAATACAAAATTATATTTGTGATTTTTTTACCCCTGTAGGATTAAAGAATTGATCCTCAAATTACACTAGTATGATGTGAGGGTCAGGAAACTAAAAATAATGCAAATAACACTGGGTGTATTAATGTTGCATTTATAGTACATGAAATGATCACACTGTAGCATTGGTGACGCCCATGAAAGGAGGCTGCAAATTCAGCTCTGCTTAGAGTTCCCTGAAAACTTTAGATGGCCATAGAATGAGAGTTCCATCAATGCAGCCTGTGCACCCAGGCTTGCCTGTGATGGCAGAGAAGGCTTGCACAACAGTACCCTCCTCTGGTGGCATATGGAATTTGACATGCTGAGACTACAGCAATGGCATGGACCACCCTCCTGATAGAATGTGACACACTGGCCTGTGACACGTCTGCTGTGTCAGCAACTGTCAGCTGAAAGTGACCTGTTGCAAGGTAACGTAGCATAACCAACAGCTGCAGACTAGGTGAGATACGGAGACCTGGAATTATTTATTACAATTAGCTTATGCTATTCAATGCTGTTTTTTGTGAGCTACATCCAGGAAACAGCTTTTTCTTCTGATTGCTGTCATTACCACCATATCCTTCTCCCATAGAATGGACATCTTCTGTACAATGAAAGCAGGGATGGAGAGTTTCTGACTTTGCAGCAAATACTTTTAGCCTAGGGTGGTCCAACTATGGGTTGATTGTCTGTGGCCTGCAATTGCTTGTATTATAAATTTATTTTGTACACAAAAAACACAAAGTTTCTGGGCCTATATATGAAATAGTACTAAGATTATATATATATATATATATATATATATATATATATATATATATATATATATATATATATATATATATATATATATATATATATATATATATATATATATATATATATATATATTAGTGGCCCTCCATGTAACTGTTTGGTGCTGAAGTGACCCAAGATGTTCAAGAAGTTGGACCACACTGTTTTAGCCCATCACTACCTAACAGGGCCATCATACCCCACCTTATGTTGTGGCTCTACAACCACACAGTCACATCATCACAGGACCAAACACTCAGTTATCACCCACTGAGCTGGCATATTACTGAAAAATCTCATCTACATACTAAGTCAAGATTTGGACCATATCAGTTTACACTCATATACTTCATTAGTTTCTCAGTAAACATAACCAAGAGTCAAGAGGGCATTACACATCCTTACAATAAATAATAATTCCCTCATAACTTAACCAATGAAAATCATTCTGCTGCTTTCGAAAATTTACTCCCACATTAAACTTGTACTTTCATGACCTCTAGCTCTATAAGTGCAAAACATAATAATACATTATCCAGTATGAAATTCAAAGAGTATATTAATGTACCTTCAATTTTACTAAACAGTAAAGATGTACCATCTTGCCTCTCCCACCCCCAAAAGATGAAAGATGAGGTCTAATTTCTGCCACCAGTGCAATGAAACTCTTTTTTGAGAGTCTGTGCTGTGACAGAAATTTCTCATCAGAGTAGTACTGGACAGGGCCAGTCCACTGGCAAAAAGTCCTCCTCTGATGGTGACTGTGATACCCATAAGTTGAGCCAGGTCAACCTCCTCCCTTAAAGCAATGAGTTGCTGAATGGGACACAGTTCTGCCATGCTGTAACAAAATATCTTTTAGTTATTGTTCATTCAAACCTAACATGGCAGAACTAAGGGAGTAAATTTTGTGGGTATGAAATCAACACAAAGATGGAAGCTGTTATGAAGAACAAATATTTTTCACATGCTATTCATGTCTTTTAGTGCATGAATTTACAAAGCATATTACTATAATCACAATTTGACCCTTAGAATTGAACATTTTGCTTCAATTGTTACCACTGCATAAGACAATAAGAGCCTTTGTGATTTCTAGTTATATGGGCATAGCAAATTAAGTTATAAATATCTGGCACTCACTGAACTAGAAGTGCTGACAGTATGCATCAACTACATGTTCAAAGTCACACTCACCACCACACACACACACACACACACCAATCCACACCAGCCACCACACACACCAACAACAACCCACACCCTGTCCTACAACACATCCACACCAACCCACAACCTGCACCACACACACACACACACACCAATCCACAACCTGCACCACACACCCATACACTCCACACACACACACACACACACACACACACACACACACACACACACACACACACACACACCATCCTTGCACCACCACAAACATACACACCAATCCACACATATCACCACCTCACCAATCAACACACACCATCACACACTCAAACAAACCCACACCCTGCAACACCACACAGCCACAACAACCCACACACATCACCACCACATGCACACACACACACACACACACACACACACACACACACACACACACACACACACATAAGTACAAACACATACCAAGCAACATCCGACACCACACACCCACACAAACCCACACTGCCACACACTCACACCAACCCACATACATCACCACATACACACACACACACACACACACACACATACACACACACACACACACACAGAAATGGAGGAGGGGGAAAGATGGACAAGTGGGCACGGGAAGAAAATAAAGAGGAGTGGATGTTCAAGTGACATCAAGAAATACAGCTTCCCATATAAAACTACTGAAGTCTGGAATGATTTGAAGGAAAAGTGGTTGTGGCAAACAGTGTACACATGTTTAAAAAGAAACTGGATAAATATGGTTATGGAGACAGGACAAAATGAGCTTTCATTCATGCCCTGTACAAAACAACTAGGTAAATACAACTAGGTAAATACATGCACCACCACATCTATACCAACCCACATATTTCACCACCGCACACTCACACACATGTACCATCACACACCCACGTGCATCACCACCACCCACACCAACCCACAAAAAGCACCACTACACATCACAAAAACCCACTTTGCATCACCACACACCAACATAAACCCATATCCAGCACTGCAACACACCCCACACCAATTCACACCCAGCACCATCACACACTCACACCAACCTACACCACACACATCAACCCACACCCTACACCACCACACACTCATAACAACCCACCAGCACCACCACCACACACACACACACACACACACACACACACACACACACACACACACCAATACCACATCAAGTACCACAACAAAAACACATGCACAGCAACACACATCTGCACCACACATCCCACACCAATACACATCACCATACACCTACCAATCCCCACCAACCCACACCATACACACATCCCTACACCAACACCAACCATACAGCCACCATCACACCACACACCAAACCACATCCTGTCACACACACACACACACACACACACACACACACACAAAGGAAGGATATAACACATGGAGGAGAGACAGAAAATGAACAGGAGGAGGGGGAGTGATGATATTGGTAAAAGAGGATATTGTTGTTGAGGAAGTGGAATATGGTGATGGAATGGCAGGAACATTGAGTGTTGTGATTAAGATAAAAAAAAGTAAAAAAAAGGAAAATCATTGTGACATACATACCACCAAAAACTAATGCATGGGAGACCAATGAATTTGAAAGTATGCAGCTAGAAACAAAAAATAGTATAGAGGAAATGATAAGGGAAAGTAACAAAGTATTCTTAGTAAGTGAATTCAACACTAAAGGAATGAACTAGGAGGAGATGGAAGTGAAAGAAAATGTCAGGTCATGGAGTGAAAAACTTACGCATACCATGATGGTGAATACAATGAGACAGTGGGTAAATGAGCCTACAAGATGCAGATGAGAAGAAGAACCATCACAGTTGGAATTAGTGTTTATAAAAAAAAAACAGAAAGTAGACCAAGTATACATTGTCTGAGTCCAGTGGGAAGAAGTGATCATGTGACAATAGAAATAGTACTACAGCAGGAAAGTGTTGCACAGGAAAGAACAATATAGAAATGGGAGACAGAACTATGCTAGAGCAAACTTTGCAAAACTTAATAAATTTTATGGAAAAATTAACTGGAAAGAGCTATTTGAAGGCAAAGTAGTGCAAGAAAATATGAGATATTTTTGAGTAAGTATAGAGAGGGGGTGCAACAGTTTGTGGCAAGTTATAAAGTGAAGATCAGGAAACATGAATGGTATATAATGCCTGGTGTTTAGAAGCAAAGAAGTAAAAGGACAGGGCATGGAAGAAAATGATGAGACAATTGAACAGAAATGCTAGAGAAGAATACAGAAAGGCAAGGAATAATATAGTAAAATAAGGAGAGGAAGAAAGAAACTTTGAAAGTGACATATAAAATGCAAGGAAGAACCCAAACTCTTCTACAGATATGTAAATGGGAAAATGAAACATAAGGATGGCATAAGCAAGTTAAAAATGGAAGGAACAATTTATGAAGCTACTGAGGAGATGAGTGAACTAATGAATGAGTTTTCAGTCTGTGTTTTACAAAGGAAACCAATTTTGTGGCACAGAAAGTGGTATCACAGAATGAGGGAATACAGGAGATACAAGTAAAGAGACAAGAAATCAAGAAACTGCTGGAAGAGCTGGATGTTAGAAAAGCTATGGGACCAGATCTAGTAAATGGATGAATATTAAAAGAATGCAGAGAACAAATGGAGGAACCCATATGGGATATAATCAACAGCTTGTTGAGAGAAGGAAAAATACAAAGGGAATGGAAAAGAGCTAACATAGTGCTGATATACAAAGAGGGAAATCAAATGGAACCATTGAATTATAGACCAGTGTCACTAACAAGTATTGTAAGCAAGGTTTGTGAAATAGTAATTAAAGACAGATGGATGGAATATCTAGAAGATAAAAAGATAATTACAGAAAAGCAATTTTGATTCAGGAAAGGGAGATCCTGTGTCACAAATCT
The DNA here is from genome assembly GCF_035594125.1 of Scylla paramamosain. Taxonomy (NCBI): domain Eukaryota; kingdom Metazoa; phylum Arthropoda; class Malacostraca; order Decapoda; family Portunidae; genus Scylla; species Scylla paramamosain. The sequence goes on from NC_087167.1 coordinate 18,009,156, forward strand.
ACTGAGCTTCTATATGAGAGTAATAGATGGAGTGCAAGAGAGGGACGGATAGGTTGATGTGGTATACCTGGATCTCATAAAACCATTTGATAAAGTTCCCCACAAAAATCTTGTGTGAAAGCTTGAGAATGGAGGAGGACTAAAGGGAGCAACATTAAGATGGATGGATGATTATTTACAAAGGAGGGAAATGAGAACAGTAATCAGAGATAGTAATTCAAGTTGGCATGAAATGACAAGTGGGATATCCCAAAGATCTGTGTTGGCACCTATTATGCTTCCAATATATGTAAATGATATGACAGTGGATCTAAATAGTTATATAAACCTGTTTGCTGATGATGCAAATATAATAAAAAATAATAAAGGATGAAAATGACTGCAATGAATTACAAAAGGATATTGACAAGATACATTCTTGGAGCCAAAGATGGAAACTAGAATTTAGTGCCAGAAAATGCCAGGTGTTGGAAATAGGAAAAAGTAAACAGAGACCTTCATGGAATTACAAAATGGGAGGAGAAATAATAATGAAAAGTAAGGAAGAAAAAAATTTGGGAGTAATGATTCAAGATACACTCACCTGAAACACACATAAATGGAATATTCAGCTCTTCATACAGCTTATTAACAAACATGAGGGTGGCGTTTAACTATTTAAATAAAGAAATGATGAAGAAAATTATAACAAGTATGATATGTCCTAAATTGGAATACGCAGCAGTAGTTTGGGCTCCACATAGAAAAAAAAGATATATGGAAACTGGAAAGAATACAGAGGATAGCAACAAAGATGGTACCAGAATTGAAAGATTTAAACTATGAAGAAAGACTTGAAGAGATGGGTTTAGCAACACTACAAAAGAAGAGAAAGAGGAGACCTGATAACAATGTACAAATTAATAAACAATATAGAAAGAATAGACAAAAAAGACTTGGTACCACAGATGGAGGAGGGAGAGAGACAGATGAGGGAGCATGGGAAGAAAATAAAGAAAGAGTGGATTTTCAAGTGACATCAAGAAATAGCTTCCTGTATTGAAGTATTGAAATCTAGAATGATTTGAAGGAAGAGGTGGTTGTGGCAAACAGTGTACACATGTTTAAAGAGAAACTGGATAAATATGATTATGGAGACAGGGCAAAATGAGCTTTGGCTCATGCCCTGTACATACAAATAGATAAATAAATACACACACGCTACACCACACACCCACATCACCCCCAACACATAAAGAAAAAAAATAAACAAAGGAAAATAAATTCTAAAAAAAGTAAAAATGAAGGACTGAATGTGATGTATGCAAAAATTGATGGATTGATACACAGAAAACTGGAATTACAAGACTATTTAAAAGAAAAAAATCTGAATGTGGTGTGTTTAATGGAAACAGTTAAAAGAAGAAAACCAGATAGTCATTAACAATAACTACAATATATGGAGAAAAGACAGGATTGTTAAAGGAGGAGGAGTGTAATGGTAATGACAAGAAAAGATGTGAGGACAAAAATAGTGAAATATGGGAAAGGAAACGCAGAAATAGCGGTGTTAACTTGGAGGATAATAATGGAGAAATACTGATAATAATAACAACCTCTGTACCACCCAAAACAAATTCTTGGAGCAAGGAAGACTATGAGAAAATAATGGAAGATACCATTTAGTGCTTGAGCAAATGAATCAAAAATAATAAAAGAGTACTATTGGTTGGTGACTTCAATTGCAAAAGAAGTAAATTGGGAAATCTTTGAGGTACAAGAAAACAAGACTACATGGGGAGAAAGATTTCTGAAGCTGACTATAGAAAACACAATGATACAATGGGTGACTGAAAATACAAGCTATTGAGGAGATGACAAACCAACAAGATTAGACCTAATATTAACAAAAGGAATCAACCTAACTAGAGAATTAAGATATGTGTGCTCCATGGGAAAAGGTGACCATGTAATGACAGATGTAGAGACTGACTGATGTCAGTGAATAGGATGAATCATACAAAGAAAACAGGAGAAACTATGGGAAAGTGAATATAGAGGATCTTAACAAACTTTATGAAAAAATGGACTGGAAAAAAGCTGAAAAGAGCAGATGATGTGCAAGGTAAGTATGACATTTTTATGAAATTATATAAGACATTTTTATGAAATTATATAAGAAATTATATAAGAAATTATATATACAAACCTAAAGAAAAAGGAAAACAGGTGTGGTTCAATGCAAGATGTGTAAGTGCAAAGAAAACAGAAGACAAAGCATGGATAAGAATGAAAAGAAATCAAAACCCCCAAAATAAAGAAGACTTTAAGATAGCAAGAAATAAATATGTGAAAATAAAGAGAGAGGAAGAAAAAGGACATGAAAAGGATATAGTTGAAAGTGCAAGGATGAACCAAAACTGTTCTACAGACTCATGATTGGAAAAATTAAACTAAAAGAAAAACTAGAAAGGTTGAAGGATGGAAATCAAACATATGAAGACCCAAAAGACATGAGTGAAATGCTAAACAAAAAGTTTCAACAGGTATTCACAGAAGAATCAGAATTTAAGGAACCACAAGATGAGAAAACAAAAAAGCAAATGAGGGAAATTACAGTAATCAAAGTAGAAGTTATAAAAAAAAGATGGAGGAACTGGAAGAAAAGAAAAGCAAGAAGACCAGATGGAGTATCAGGTTTCATTTTAAAAGAGTGCAGGAAACAATGAATTGAATCAGTGTATGACACAATAAAGTGCTTAATATCAACTGGAAGAGTGCCTAAGGAATGGAAGAGAGCATAGTGCCAGTTTATAAAAGTGGAAAGAAAGAAGAAGCACTAAACTATAGACCAGTATCAATGACCAGCATAGTGTGTAAGATCTGTGAAAAAGAGATAAAGAAGTAGTAGACAAAATTTAGAGAAAACATGATATAATAAAAAAAAAAAAAAAACAGTATGGCTTTAGACAAAAGTGATCATGTGTAACAAATTTGATGAGCTTCTATTCAAGAGTGACTGATATAACACAGGAGAGGGATGGATGGATAGACTGTGTGTATTTAGGTCTAAAAAAAAAAATTTGACAAAGTTCCCCACAACAGGCTACCATGTAACCTAGAAAATATAGGAGGATTAATGAAGAAATATAAAAACTGAATGGAAAGTTATTTAAAGGGAAGAAAAATAAATGAGAATGGTAGTAAAAGATGTAAAATCGAAATGGAGAAAAGATGTACCACAAGGATCAGTGCTGGCACCAATACTTTTCCTGATCTACACAAATGATATGCCTGAAGGAGTAAAGAGTTACATGAGTTTGTTTGCAGATGATGCAAAATTGCAAAGACATATAAGAAGCAACAAAAACTGTGAAATTCTACAAGAGGACTTGAATGAAATCTGGGACTGGAGTAAGAAATGTGAGATGGAATTTAATGTGATTTAATGTCATGTAATGGGAAAAAAGTGAAAAGAGACCAAAATGGACATATGAAATGGGAAATGAAGAAATAATAAAAGTACAAGAAGAGAAAAATCTGGGAGTAACAACAAAGGGTAGTCAACAGTCGGAGAAGCATGTAGAAAAGATATTCAGAGATACATATAAAATAGTCAAAAATAATGGAACAGCATTCCACTACATGGATAAAGTTATGATGAGAGATAATTACCACTATGATTAGACCAAAACTGGAATATGCTGAATCAGTGTGGTCTCCCCACAAGAAGAAACATGTCAGAAACCTAGAAAGGATACAAAGGATCACAACGAAGATGATTCCAGAACTGGAAAAATCAACATATGAAGACAGGTTAAAGAAAATTAATCTGTCAACATTAGAACAAACAAGAGAAAGGGGAGATTTAATACCGATATATAAATTGTGGAATGGAGTGGAAGAAATTGATAATGAGAAACTACTGCTAAAAGAAGAAGGAAATACCAGATTCATACAAGGACACAGCAAGAAACTAAGAAAAGGAAATTGCTTAAGTAATGTAAAGAAATATAGTTTCCCACAGAGAGATATAGAAATCTGGAACAAGTTAAGTGAGGATGTAGTATCAGCAATAAGTGTGCACAACTTTAAGGAAAAACTGAATGAGTATAGATATGGAGAAGGGACCACATGAGCATAGCTCAGGCCCTGTAAATTACAACTAGGTGAATACAACTAGGTAAATACACACACACACACACACACATCAACCCCTCCCATCCTGTCACAAAGCACAAAAACACAACTCAAAGCTACTTATAAGGATCCTCATTCAGGTTGTGTACAGGCTCGGATTTGAACCGTGCAATGGCAATTTCAACCAAGACCCACTGGAAGTCGTTCTGTGCCTCCACTGAGCAGTAGATGTGTCCATGCTTGCCCTTGTAAGTTGGTGGGAGTCTGTTAGGGAGTTTGAAGAAAAAGGGGAGATGGAATTCACCCAGCATGAGCTTCTACACATAACTTGTTTGATGATAGGGAATGTCATTAAATGGATGGGGCGATAGGATAGATGGATGTATAAATGGTGGTTAATAGATGAATGGATGGATTAATATATATATATATATATATATATATATATATATATATATATATATATATATATATATATATATATATATATATATATATATATATATATATATATATATATATATATATATATATATATATATATATATATATATATATATATATATATATATATATATATATATATATATATATTAATATGTATACTAATGGATGAATGAAGTAAGAATTACATATAAACACCTGACATTATAGTAAGTAAAGGTAAAAGCTACTATGTAAAAAATATATGAGCCAAATTAATTAACATGTAAAATGACAAGACAAATGGATAAACAATACATTATATCAATAAAATAAAACAAAAAAGTTGTTACTCCAACCCATAACTTTATCAACAATTCTGAGTCAAACTAGAAATATATAGATTCACAAAAACAAAGACAACAGAAATACATAAATAAGGCCTACAATGAAAAAATAAATAAATAGATAACTTGTTACTGCAATTCATAACTTCATTCAACAACTCTTAGTCAAAGTAGAAAGTCATAGATTCATGAAAGTAAAGACAAGACAAATGGAGAAATAACATGATAACAATAAACATAAAAAGGAACCATTACTGCAACCCAAAACTTCCATCAAATATTCCAAGTCAAAGTAGAAATTCAGATTCACACACACACACACACACACACACACACACACACACACACACACACACACACACACACACACACACACACACACACACACAAAGATAAATAAATAAATAAATAAATAACAGGCCAAGTTTAACTACAGGAAACCAGATCTCTCCAGCCACACTTTATGAAACTCACTTGAGTCAGACCAGACAGTGATGATGGTGTGGTCAAAGAGCATCTGTGTCAGTGACTGACTCATCAGACTCACACCCCAGCTCAGGTCACCCTAGGTCACAAGTGTAGATTAAAGCTGTGATCTGAAATGCTCTCTCTTATCATGATTATTTTCATAGGCCACAGAGATGATTAGGCAGGTTCTCAAGACTATTTTTTCCTATTAATAATTTAGAAATCTTGTTAACCTGTCACTAAAACCAGAAAAACATCCTTAAAATCCCATGAAGCTTCACCATGACTATGATTAGTTGGATTTTCATGAGATTACAAAGCAGTGATAAGAGATACAGTAATAAGAAGACAAAGATATTATAATAAAAAAGGAGACAAAAAAAGGGAATAGAAAACAATGTCTAAGGAAATAATGCAATGTTGAGGACATGACAAACAAGATAAGAAAGTAAATCAGAAGATGACAATGAGATAAGAAGAGAAAGAAAGGATAAGCAAATAAAGAAATGATTGAAATGATAAGAAAATGGAAGCAAAATTACAAAGAAAGGAAAATGAGATGACAAAGAAAGAACATGAATATGGCAAAGATGGGATGGAGATGTAACAAAAGATTATAAGGATTCACGATGTGATATAATAACAACATAACAAAGAAAACCTGGAAAAATTAAAAGAAAATAACTTGAAATTTGAGACACAAATCTTCAGATGGAGGTGGGATGAATGATTGAGATTACTGGTGAACTCTTGCATTAGAGAAGTTTATAGAATAAGGTGAGAGAAAGCAGTAAGTCTTGTGCAGCAATCATCCTAATTATTTTAAAAAAAGATAGAATGCAGACTCATGATTTAAAACGTTACAAATAGCTGATATATTTTTTATGATAGACTTCATAGAGGATGTCAGTCTGGTAAATAGATGGACAGAAGTTAAAGAAAAGTTATACTAATAATACTGTTGCTCCGGTCAGTATCACTAGATAAAATGTTTATAAAAGTAAGATAATGGGGTGATGATAAAAATGATGAACACACAGACATTACCTTACTGTATGAAAAGCTCCCAAAGGTGTCATATTTTCTGTGTATGCTGCTATCCTGCCCTCTGTGCCAGCCACTGCAGTTGTCACTCAGACCTCATCTGCTTGTGGTGTGGCAAGTGCTATGCTCACACACCTTCCCACCATCAGTGGCTCATTACAACCGCTTTGGAGGTCCAACAGATGAATTTGTGCACCATCTGATTAATGGCTCTATGAATTCCCTGGAAGAGAAGGGCTCAAATAATTATTTGGTGTAAAATTACACTGCTACATTGTTTGTGTGTTTGAGAGAGAGAGAGAGAGAGAGAGAGAGAGAGAGAGAGAGAGAGAGAGAGAGAGAGAGAGAGAGAGAGAGAGAGAGAGAGAGAGAGAGAGAGAGAGAGAGAGAGAGAGAGATAGGAATATTGACTGTGCCTTTCTGTCTGTAACACCAATTTAACAAAATGTAATGCAAGTGAAGCAGAGAAAAAGCTTATCTTGAATGAAGATGTCTTGAACTATATACAGCAGGCCAGCAAGCCACCAGTATATATATATATATATATATATATATATATATATATATATATATATATATATATATATATATATATATATATATATATATATATATATATATATATATATATATATATATATATGGAATATTTTCCTTTTTTGTTTGCCCTTGTCCAAGACCTCTTACATAAGAAAAAACTATTAATCAGTTTCTCAGGTAAAGTTGTTGGAAACCTTTAAAATACTAGTAGTGAAAAAGGCCTATTTCATCAATTAAGGCAAAGGTTTTGCAAGCCTTTAAGAAAAAAAAAAATTAGTATATCAGTTCCTCAGGTAAAGTATGTTGTAAGCCTCCACTGTTTACAGCTGCAGCCACACTCACTGTGCACAGCTCCTACACTCCCATGAATTACAGACTTAAGGAAAAACACAAACTCAAAGACACTCAAGGGCACTTTATTCAGACATTGGCAATTTATAGAGAAAGTCTCTCTCTCTCTCTCTCTCTCTCTCTCTCTCTCTCTCTCTCTCTCTCTCTCTCTCTCTAATGTTGGTGAAAATGATATGTTGCATGCAAATATGCACCCAATCCTTATGCATATTTACAGAAAATGCAGAAGCAGACAACAAAGGCTGTGCCACAACTGAAAACCTTGTGTCATGTAACAGCAACACAGTAACAGTTTACAGCTTTGTTTGGGCACCAACACCTGGGACAATGCATATGAACACACACACACACACACACACACACACACACACACACACTACATGAAAATAAGAAAATAAAGGATTATCAAACTTTTTAAGGCAATTTTTCATTACACTGAATGCCTCTCCCACCTCAGCGTCACATCAGGAGTCAAATCTCTACCTGCTGGCTGGTGGCCAGTGCACAATATACACTTCGCCGGTAGCCAGTGCAGAACACATCATGAAAATTCAGGTGAAATAAATAAATCCCTACACACACATAAAACACTCACTCACTCACTCACACACACACGCACACGCACACATACACACACACACACACACACAGTAGCAGCAGCAGATTCAGTGCAGGTAAGGTACTCGTACAAGCCAGCACCTGCCCAGCTGCCTAGAGACACCCCCAGCACCCCAGCAGCACAATGTACACCCACACACCACCAACAAGGACTTAAGCATATGTAAAATTTGTCTTCCCAAGTAATATGTGTGTGTATGCATGTATGTATGCATATATATATATATATATATATATATATATATATATATATATATATATATATATATATATATATATATATATATATATATATATATATACGAGTATATATATATACTCTTTATGTATAGTCATGAACAAAAGTCATTTCACATTCTGCACTCACTTCCATTGTGTTCAACATCTTTCTTCAATCTGAAATCTTTTGGTATGCTTAGAATCTGCCATTTGTTTAGTTTATTGAGAAGATTGCCAACAATTTTGAGGACTAAGGACTGGGAGAGAATACAGAACAAACTGGAAAGGAGTATGCAAGATTACATGACTTCTGACCACAACCAATCAGTATCTACAGAAGTTCTATGTCCTGCTCCCAAATCTCCACCATTCAATAGTATGTTAGGGAATGATGTTTAACCATTTTGTCATATCTCCTCTGACTTTATGGACCATCTATATACTGCATGTCTACTGCATGAAATCAGCAAGGCTGCTAACATATGTATAGTAAAAACTAAACTATTAAATGTTTGATGCTCCATTCTAACTAATCAGAGAATGCCACTTACATCTTTTTTGGGCACTTTTCCTGAACTAAGCAAGGCCATGTCTTTTTTTCATTTCAAATGTAAAAAAAGTAGCATAATATACATGTAGCAAAAGGGCCACTTAATCAATAGGAACAGCATAAAGCTGAGGATAAAATAGAAATAAACACTTTTGTGTCTTGTCAGCTTGAGGCAAACTCAGGAGAAAGATGATGCCATGAACCATACAGCACACACACACACACACACACACACACACACACACACACACACACACACACACACACACACACACACACACAGCTGCCAAATACTGAAATATACTTGTGTGCTATGATGACATGATTTAAAGCAATTTTCTCAGTGGCACAAGCAAGAACTTCTTGTAGATACTGTATGAATGTATATAGTATGTATGAATGTATATCACAGCTGCCCATCATCAGTGCTACAGTCAAGGAAAAAGTTCTCAACTGTATGGTTATAAGATTCCACTAATATGTTGGACAGTTTTGTTCATCTGATTAAAAAATATAAAAATAAATAAATAATAATAATAATAATAATAATAATAATAATAATAATAATAATAATAATAATAATAATGATAACAATAATAATAATAATAATAAATAAATAAATAAAAATAAAAAAAGATAAATACATAAAACATAGGACAAATCTAGAACTCCAAAATCTAACCTTCACACTCCTAGGCATCTCTCAAGCCATGCACAAAGTGTGGCACATCTACAAATTAAGTTATACATAGTAACCAAAATTATGCATCTAATGTAGAGAAAACTTTCACTTCTTAAAGTCATACATGGACAAGTGTTGTACAAGACTTAAAAAATTATAATAATGTTAATTTTACTGCACTTTGTATTGTACTAGTTATTCTTGTTGGTATAAATTCAGAAAACTACTGTTTGATCAGTCAGCTGGGGAAGAGGCAGTTAGCACTGCTGGGGAAGCCAAGCCAAGTCAAACCAAGGCAAGAAGCTGTAGCCCCGACTCACCAAGACAGCCGTCACTCACACACCAGCCAACCAACACATTCCTCACACACCAGGAATGAAGAGTGACAGAGCTAAACATCTATCAGATATGAGTTGTAGCTTAAAAGTTATATCTACTAAGATTAAACAAATACTTTTATCACAATAATGAAAATAATTCCCTTCTTCAAAGCTTTACATCAACTGATGGCATCAGACACGGACAAGAGGACATTAGCACAGTCTCTCCAAGCAAGACTGACCCATCATCCTCACACAGTGGTACACATCTTTCAAAAGGATGCATTCATACACTTCATAATGCAATTTATCTTCTATGCTATATACTGTTCTTCCAGTTTTCATCTCAGACTTGTGTCTTTCTTTAACAATACATAGGTAACTGGTAAAGTTGTCCATCATATGCTTTGTAATTTACCACACACAGCTGGAACTTGGTGAATGATACCAGTGCCATAAACATTTAACCAGCACACAGATTCACCATACTCAGAACTTCTAAAATAAAAACAGAATATAAAAAGAACATCTCTCTCTCTCTCCCTCTCACACACACACACACACACACACACACACACACACACACACACACACACAGTGCCTGGTGGTATGAGCACATAAGTATTTACCTAGTTACAGTATACATACATGATTTGAGTCCAGTTAATGTTTCCCTATCCCCACATCTACTTGTCTGCATTACACATATGTATGTATGTGTGTCACGGCAAATATCACATTACAAGTTTTCATGCTGAGCCACGTATCAACAACACCATTACCCATGAACACTGTTTTCTGTCCACACAGTTATTGAAAGTGAGTAATATCATTACAAATTTCTGTGGAGAATAGATAAAGAAATAAGAATAAAAAAAATACAATATGTATTGCTAGAGCCCTAGTGGGGCAAAGATGTGAGGGATTGCAGGTGAATGTATGTAGACACCTTGTATTGATATCCTCTCCTCAAACCTCCAACTGCTATGACTTTTCAAGCTTTGGTGCAAGTTTAAAGCACAATTTTGAAAGACACCACTGACAGAACAGTGACCGATGAATACATACTTCACATCCTTAAGGACCTGTGGCAGTGGACACTAAAGGTTTCTCTGTTAAAACATCTCAGAATTCCTCAGAGTAGCAAGTGTCATACTGATACTGGCAGTTAGAGGGTTAAAGGGGATGTCAAGTTGGTATATAGATAGACAGATATATTGCTATGAAGGTTTCACCACCCGAGTCCTGCAGACAACACCATAGTACATCATCATGTTGAAGTATTTGCACGCTGAAGGAATCTCACTGTATAATACAGTACAATTAATGCTTCACAAATATCACATTTCTTTCAAAAATTAACATGTGGAAAAAAGTGGAATAATATCTAACAGTTATTCTTAAGGTATTTTCTCTCAGCTCTAAGGCCAAAATAATCTTTTCCAGTATGTTTTGTATTGGCCATATGGTAAATAAAAAAAATAAATAAATAACGTGAATTTCAGTAGCTTTGGTCCCGCATTCAATAAGAAATTGTTTTGCAAGGGATTCATCGTACAAAACATCAAATAAGATTTTCCTTATTATGAGCGAAAATTATGATATCAAATAAATCTATCACATCACATTTTGTAAAGGAGAAAATACATTTGTTTTAGATAGACAGTGAATACTGAGCCTACAGTATTCATTGCTTTCTTCATTAAAACTGTTACAAAAAGATACACAACATGCCCACAATGGCACAGTAACACTCTTCCCATTTCTCTTGTTCAGCTATCCAAGAAAGAACTCAGATTCTCTTATTAGGATAAACTTAAGTTATATTGCAGGCTGAATTACTGGTGCTGCTACTAGGTTAGGAAGAAAGAGATAGTAACCCACAGCACACTCCATGAAAGAAGGAATGAAGATAAAGCCTTCATCCTCCAAATGTCAACAATTACCAGCAAAAACTCTTCAAACTAACACAGCTCTTGATATGATATAAGCTAAGCATAACAGTCTTCTTCTTCACATAGAGACATAACAGCTGCACTCACATACAAGGCATACCAAAGCTCAAGAAATCCAATGTAGTGTCTAGTTATTCCACAAAGGTTCTTTCCATCATCCTGTGAACCAATGCTTATGTAGCCTTTTCCCACACACCAACAGTGAACACAGTGAGTCTCTTCCTGTGGCTGACACACATCATATCATCAATGGTACACACACAGGAGGCCAAGGAAGACAGGGTTCACCACAATGCTGCACTGCTGCTGTCATGGTAATGAGGTCAGTGTGACCCTGAGAGCCTGATGGGGCATGAGGTCATCTTACTGAGATTCAGGTAAGTCAAGGGGTTAGCACCAAGATTTGACCACAGATTTTGTGACTGTTAACAATTAGCATGACTGCCATGCAAGCCACAGCCAACCCTGGGTTTCTATTTTACAGCAATTTTGCAGTTTAATAAAAACAGGGACAAAGTGTCACCAAGAAACTTTCAATAAACAGTATTACAAAATTCATTTTTGCAGTCTTACAGTGGGCCCATTTATGCAAGCAGACAGGCAAGTATAGACCAGGTAATTGCATGAGAACTGATCTCAATGAAGAAAATACATCCTTTCCCACACACTGTAATACATAGCTAAGTAAATATAGAGTGAGCATGTAATATCATTTAATGCAATGCCAACTAGCAAAAATTGTTTGGGGATGACATTTTCTTGGAATAAATCAAACAGGTTTTCCTTCCAACATGGCCATAACAAGAACATATAAATATAAGATGAATCTTGATCATATTCAACATATTCTTATCATCCCAAATAAATAAACAATATTCAGCTTCTGATGACAAATCCAATTAATTGTATTCAAAGACATTTTACAAAGTATACAGGATTAGCATTCAACTTAAACTTTCAGTGACATCAGCAATTTGGTATGACCACTTTTCATTGACAGCCACTAAAAAATACCTCAATATATGAGCAATGTAGCCAGCTAAGACCCAAGAGGCTGGGCATTTCTTGAGAAACAGATCCAACAATTAGGGTTAAGATCAAATCCAAAATTTTCTGGTGATTTCTCCAAACAAGGATTTTCATTGATATAAACCACACATTACTATATTTCTTACATTATTTTCATCAAGCAAAAATTTGGAAAAACAAAGTTCACCAACTGGGGTTGTGATCAAATATAAAAATTTCTGATAATTTCTCCACATAAGAATTTTCATTAATATAAACAACACACATACCATCACACATCTCTAAACATTATTTCTCACCAAACAAAATTCAGGAAAAACTAAACTGAGATTAAATATGTTTGATCTTCAAAGGACATAAAACTTAAAACCAAATTTTTTCAAACTCATGGCCCAAATTCCTGTTCAACAAGGCATTACAAGAGGTTCATTTGAAATGTTTTTGTACTAAGACATTAGTGCAGGGAAGTTGTGCTATAAAAGTACAGTAATACAGTATATGAAAACAGATGATACAAGCAAAGTTTTAAAGATACTGTCATACAAATCTGGCTTTTATGAGCTTTGATCTAAAAATTCAAATAATCCAATTTCACATGATACATTCCCCATCTGAGGGGATCACTATTCTGCTGTCTTAGTTTAACATTGTTTTCCATAACAGGGTCACCATAGATCTTTTGCCATTTTGATATATGTCACCATAGATCTTTTACTGGGATCTAATACTATCCCAAATGCTGCTGCCTTTTCTGTCTCACATGAACAAAGTTTTACATATTTGCAGTGCGAATACACACTATCAATAATGTGTTAACAGCTTCTTAACTCAATCATGATCTGTATTTTTTCCATCTTTCATTGTTTTTGTATGCACATTTCTCTGACTCACTGTCAGTGAGGAACTGCTTCAACTTTTCCCACTGCTTCTTTATATCATACACAGCTGATGATCTTAAGCCATAAGCTTCACATAGGTGATGAACAGAAACACCACACTTCAGCTTTTGCAGCACTTCCACTTTTCCTTTTTTTGTTATAGATTCATCACTTCTTTTTGAATCCACAGCTAGCTTGAAATTAGGGTCACAAATAAGAAATCCAAGGAAAGAAAATTTTCTGCTCAACACTGGTTATACACACACAGTGCAGGGCTTCTTAGATAGACTGCCAGTACCATGCTATGATTGTAATGTCATCTGCAGCCATACACAGTGAACTAGTCACACAGCCATGGCATGTTTAAAAGGTAGAGAGTGTAGCCAGCTGAAAATATTGAATTAAACAAGGCTTCGGATTAAACAATGCCACAGCATTGATGGTCAACTTGTATGACGATTTTGTTCTATAAATGATGAAAACTGGATGAGAACCAGGTTATATTCAATTTCCTGTACATGACTCGTTGCACTCCCCTGGGAACAGAGTCCATAAGTCTATGTAACAGGTCACTGCTAAGACCTTCCACACACACTGCTCATGAAAGGCACTAAAGGCTTCTTTTTTTTACAGAGCAGTAGCTCTTTTTGCTTTGCAAATCAGTAATGTAGATTACTCAAACAGTATTTAAACAGTGATTTCTCATATAACAAACAGAACAAATTATGGGAAAAATGACATTTGTATTTCTGACTAGGCAAAAATTACCAACTAAATTATCCTCATTACTATACTGTAGCTAAACAGATAACATAAAAGTATGAAGTTGCTCATAACATCAATTTCTCATATAGCAAGAACTTATACAGCACAGACTTGGTGTAGTCATATCACTAAGACTTCCCTGTCCTTCCATGTGACCAGTGGCTGCTTTGAAAACTGGTCATACATTGTTTCTATCTAATATAATGACTGGCAACTAAGTAAGCCTTTCTTTTTTCTTCCTTTATGTTGCATGAAAACCCATAATGTTACCAGAACTCACCTTTGCATGCCTGTTGAGTGAGCCATGAGTAGGGTGATCACTTGCAAGTAAAACTGGTGAACTCCATAACTTTTGACGTGTTATAAGAACTAATTAAGGGGGAACTAAAGCAATAATGTAATTCAAGATTCTATATCTAATATGGTACCAGCCATAATTCTGAGCTTAATAAAAAATATCTCTGAAAAAGGAATATATATATATAAAATATAGCAAAAACACACATTTTAGACTACCCAACACAAATTTTTCAAAAAGATATATGGAATTTACACAGTTGCTGCCATGAATGGAAGAAAAGTTGCCCAAATCCACAGTACAGTCAGGAGGCTTCAAGCAACATACCTCACTAATTTCACCAAGAATGCACACACATAAAAAAATAAAAAATAAAAAAATAAAAAATAAAAAATAAATAAAAAAAATAAAAAAAAATTAATACACACTAAGAGGATGTTGTACACAGAGAGGGGGAGAGATGCAGGACTCCCAGACTAAAGATCACAGACATTAACCTGCACCCTCTTCTTTTTCTCTCTCCCCCTCAGCCTCCTCTCAGAAACCTGGTTTGTCTATGATGGCAACACCGGCGTAGGAGCGGCCGATGCCCATGTGAGCTGGCAGCAACGTCCACACATCTGTCTTGGGGTTGTACACTTCCACAGAAGCAAGATTGGAGGTGCCGTCATCTCCCCCGACCACGTAGAGGAGACTGTTGAGCGCTACGACACCTGTGGAGAGCACCATGGGAGGACATCATTGATAACAAAGTGGAGGATAATTTCTGCCATGGTAGCAAGTAGCTCTCGCTTTGAAAAGGGCCACAAAATAAAAGCAGAAACTCAAAAGATATTCAAACATATAAGCATCAAAATCATAAATCAAAATCAATTCAAGACCAAGATTTTCATCTAATCCATTTATCAATATTTTCAAAGCTATTTCTTTTAGATTTTCTATGCAAATTTAATCCAGTATATCTGAAACAGGACAAAACACAAAATAGTTTTATCTGTAACTACAAATCCATAAATCAACCATTTTTGTTAAAAAATGTCTGTACAAAGAGCACAGTGAAGGAGATACAAAGAGATAAAGATGATAATACTATTGGTAGGGAAAGAGACAAGTCTCACCAGCATTCCTGCGACACAGGTTCATGTCAGCCACAGGACTCCAACAATTGTTGTCTGGGTTGAACACCTCCACACTCTTCCTGACCAATGGCCCATCATGACCTCCAACAGCATAGAGCAGCCCATCAAGCACACCCACACCTGCACCACAACAATACAGCACTCAGCATACCCCAGTCAGGCATCCTGCATCTTATTACCTAAATTATTCTATTATTTAGAAGCAATATGCTTTACTCAACACACTGTGATCTGAACTACTCTATCATTAACATGTGACATACCTAAATGTGCACAACAAGGAGCATTTAGATTTTTTTATTACAACCAATCCCAGGCATGTGAAGTATCAGGTTTCTAGCACTTAGTTGCATTTATTTTACTTTACTTTGAGTAACAGTCTAAAATTTACACGATTCTAATGGGAGACTAATATCTCACTGGCTGTAAATGTTTCTTAAACAGTGTAACATGCAATACAAACAATAAAATGCTTTACTACATTAATAACAATTATATCAATGAATTTAATAAGCCTAACAACAGCACAGTGATGCAATCCTTGAAACATCCCTCTCACAAACTTGGCTTCCTATAAACCTTTCGTCCTTCACTGGTATAAAACCAATTACATTCTTGTGCTCATCTCTCTTTCTCCACATGCACCTGATCAAACTAAGCTGAAAGAAATCTTCCACCAAAAACAACTCCCAAGTATTCTTTACCTTTTCAATCTGATCCTTATTTAGAAAGCAAAGGTTGTTTCTCCTTAGCCAGACCTGTAAAATTTTCACCTAAAACAATCCCTTCTTAAGCATTTTCTGCCTTCTAAATCTGATCCTTATTTAGAAATCAAAAGTTGCCTATCCTTAGCCCAACCTGCAAGATTTTTGCCCAAAACGACCCCTTCTCAGGTATTTTTGCCTTCTAAATCTCATTGTCATTTAGAAAGCAAAAGTCTGTTCTCCTCAGCCTCACCTGCTCCACTTCTGCGTGCTGACATCTCAGCCACTGACGTCCACCCATCTGACTCAGGACTGTAGCATTCCACTGAGGCCAGGCACTGCCGGGATGCTCCATCATACCCTCCAACCTGTCAAGAGGGACAAATATTGCAAAGATATAAGAACAATCCTGCTGCATTTTTTGCTTAGGTATCTTAGTATAACTCACTTCAATCCCTTCTTTGCTGCCTCTTGAAAATGTTCCCTGAGATATCTTAGAATCACTTGCTTCATTCACGCTTTGTTGCCTTTCAGAAATATTCAAAGATCAAATACGGATGAGAGAGAGAGAGAGAGAGAGAGAGAGAGAGAGAGAGAGAGAGAGAGAGAGAGAGAGAGAGAGAGAGAGAGAGAGAGAGAGAGAGAGAGAGAGAGAGAGAGAGAGAGAGAGAGAGAGAGAGAGAGTATTCAGGCTAGTTTATAAAGTGCTATATTATTCCTTTATCAAAACAAACATAAAATACAAGAATTTCAACCAGAATGAACTTACTGCATACAGCAGGCCACTGACAACTCCCACCCCAACAGATGACCTCCGGGTGGACATTGGTGCAATCATTCGCCACTCATGTGCCTTTGAGTCATACATCTCTGCACTGTTCAGCCCTGTGGAGCCATCAAAGCCACCAACCTGGAAATATATCAAGCCACTGGAGCAATACAGGAGTACTGATCTCTTATGGATACCTAATACAAAACAAATTGGCATCACTCTCCCATTAACAAGTGATATTAATTGTATCATTCTTTATAAAACACAGAGAATTCAATATTTTCTCCTAATGCAATATAATCTGTGATTATTCACCACCAATACAAAAGATGAGTTATTATTATCTCATCAACAAGTTAAATTCACAGTCATTTAACTCTAATAAGCACACAAGATTCATAAACAGTGAACCACACTTTAAATTAATACCAGAAAGGCAACTAGAAAATAATAACATGCAAGAGATCCCTATATGTCAGGATCTTAACTTATCAATGAGAAGTCAATGCAGCAAGTTAAATATATGTAGTTGATGAACTTACAGCATAAAGGCTCATTCACACACATCAGTAGAATATCAGTGCCGTGTCAGTTCAGTTAGTGAAATCCATGATGCTTAAGTGACATCTATTCACACACATCCATAGTGATTTTGTGCTGTGTGAAATCATTGATTTCCAAGGTGGCAAAGTTTTCAGACGTGGAACTGGCAATGATTCCCATAATTCTTGATGAAGAGGAAGAGGCTGAGCATAAGCTGAAGAAAAGAAAGTGGGTACATGAAGTGTGGAAAAAAGAGAAAGTGAAGGAAAGTTTGCTACTCTGTACAGGGAGTTCATTGATGATGGAACAAAATTTTTCCAAATATATTATTTGAGGCTGCTCTACATATATTTTGGCTGTGACAAATCATACAGAACAGGATGATTATGAACCAATTCAATAAGTAGTTCATCACTTATTCTTGTGGATAAACTCATAGCACTCATCCGGTGTGTGTGAAAAACTACAAAAAAATATATGTGACAAAGATATTCAACTTCGTGGAATGGAGACGAAACTGATACAGAGAGTTAAAACAGCACTGCACCAGACATGTATGAATACAACAATTGCATTCAAAGTAATGATATTTTTTTCACTGACACTGATGGACTGAGTGGATGCAGCACTGATATGCCAATATGTGTGAATGAACCTTAAAACTGATCACCTATATCTATAAACACAGCTGACCTGTTCCAGAAGAGCTGCAGCCAGAACAAGGTGTCACATGCAAATAATCTTACCATAAAATATTTCTTTATATATCAAACATAGTCATAAATCATGTAAATTTTTTTAACCAAACAGCATAACACAGCATAAACAGCTGTCAAGTAAACCAAATAACACGAGACATAATCAATCAACTTACAGCATAAATACAGTTACTGAGAGTTGCCACACCCAGAGTTGACCTGCGTGCCTCCATGCTGGCACAGGAGGACCAGGAGTCACGTGCTGGGTCATAAACATCCACCGTTCGCACTCGCAGTGAGCCATTGAAGCCACCCACTGCATACACCTTCCCGTTGATCACAGCTATACCACACCTGCAGGAGATGATACCTAGTAATGGGGACAATTCCTTAACAGCTTCAATTTGAGATACTGATGGAAAGAGTTAAAACATGAAAATGAGCAGCCAGGGACCAAAAGAATGACAGGACAGTCAAAGTACAAGATTCTTTGTCAATTAACCCAGTGCCATTTTTTTTCCAAAATGGGTGATATCAGGTTTCTATGCATCCACCAGTATTGTAGAAAACTGCCACATAAAAATAATAAAAATTCAACATAGATTCCAAAACAAACTGAACAAGAAGGAAAGTGCTGATAAAAAAAAATGATACAATAAAAAAGTACCAATACACCAGTTTAAAATTAATTAAATACACAAAAAAATCTATAGATAGCAGAGATTAGTATTTTGAAAGAATTTATAAAATTTTACAGAAATCTCTCTCTTTCTCTCTCTCTATCACAGTACCTGCAGCGTCTGGTTGGCATCTCAGCCACAGGGAACCACCGCTCATCTTTGAAGTCATAACACTCCACACTACGTATTGCCTTGGGAGCTTGACCTCCCACCACCAGCAGCACCTGAAACACATGAACATTATTACTTGGGCTGGATATGACAATTTACTAATATAATTCTATCACCAGTAGTTTTCATATAATCTGTTCTTTTTAGTACATCAGAAACAACTTCTAAGAAGGAAGCACAAAATCACAAAGTAGAAACATAGATGAAATTATTGAACTTCTTGACACTAACCTTAGGAAGCCCCACTGGTTGTCTGGGTTTTGTTCGAGGAGACTTGAAGAGGGCCTTCTGCTCTCCTTTCAATAAATGATATTTCATGGCTTCGATTAAATAATCCTTACCTGCAATAAAAATTCACATCAGAAACTACATACATTCCTAATTAAATTATGTTTCTCATACATCATTAATATGAACATGCTTGCCAAGTATCAAATGATTTCTCAAGCATATACTAGCAAAGTTACAGTCCTTTAATCAAGTATACACCAGATATGAATGCCTTTTTTTTCTTGACAACTTTCTTTTTTGTATGTCCATTATGTGTGAAAGAAAGAGTCAAGTGAAAACTGGTGACAGTATAGAAGAATGAACCTACACTGTGCATCCTGCTTGAGCAATGGTTCCTCCTCCACTCGCTGGATAAGATAGTCTTGCGAGAGCAGCGGCAGCCGTACGTACTCCATCAGCTCAGCCAAATACTGCTCCCGGTTAGCAAGGTCACCATTCACCCAGCTCATCACACACTCAAACACCTGCACCAAATATACTAACTTAATTACCCACTTAATTCAGTGTGTAAGTAAAGGATAAGCAATATCAAGATGGGCAAGCCGCAGTATGGTGGTCCACGAGACCTGTCCCTTTACATTGGGGGCCGACTGGGCTAAGAGTGTGAATAAAGTGTGTTTAAGTATGTGGTCCTTTCTTTGGGCCATCCCATGTCTGATTGCCAGCCTGATAAACAGATAGACTATTCTAAGACTGAAACACTACAACTTATGTAATTTCACATTTAACACACTTTTGCATAATATCATTTGCATTCTCTCATTGGGCAAATCTTGTGTCTGATATTTTTAGGTTGAGACATACAGCAGAAAAAAAGGTAATTACTTGTAGTGTATTCATACTTAAATCTTGTGTTGTGCAGTGCAAATCACACAGACAACTTTATTGATTTCCACTGATATAAGCATTCTACATTCTATATGTATTTCCTCCATCTCAAGAAAAAAAAAAAAAAAAAAAAAAAAAATATATATATATATATATATATATATATATATATATATATATATATATATATATATATATATATATATATATATATATATATATATATAAGCAAAAAGAAAGACTGTAACCATGGTACCCATTTCACACTTCATAAATGCTATAAATTTACATTTGTCTAACCAGTGACAGACCACATATACTTATCCTGCACATCTGAAGCTCAATAGTAAAATATCTTGGATAATTAAATTTCTTCTAACAAGATAAAGATAGGTGCATATTACTACTCCATTGTAAACTAAATGCTACACTAAAGTTTAATATCAAAATAGAAAGTACAAGTGACAGAGAGAGGAGCCTCTTTAAGTGCATGGCAAAAATAAACTAACAGTACATAGGGCAGTTCATTAAGGGGAAGTGGTATCACAGCAATAATGAAAGTTTTATGCTTGGACAGGATATCCAGACAAGTTCTGTCAATAGTATCCTTAGCAGGGACTCCCCGCAGCTAAGCACAGGTTTATGGCTGCTGCTCCTGATGATGATGGTCCAGCCATTTACATGTGAGCATTTCATGAATCACTTTTTCCTCAAATCTGATCCATTCATCTTTCAAAATACACTAGCAAGACTTTAACTAAGTAATACGAAGTGGTGGAAGTGCACACCTTTTCTTCAGAGGGTGTGGTCAGTCTGTCACTGGAGATAAGCTTCGTCACTTGCTGGGATGTTAGTGACAAGAACTCTTCACACTCAACTACCTCACTGGAATGAAAAAAATTTACTCTTATTATCAGTTCACAAAGGATGTCAAGATTCTCCAGCAGCACCAGGAAATAACAAAACTGAACAGATATCACAAAATAATGATTCCTGAAGCTGGTACTACACATCTTCAGGTATTATACTCTTCAGAGAATGTTTCCTTAGATAAATTGTGACTCCTTTAATGTGCCTTACTTCACACACCATTTGCTGGAGAAATCCCTCTTAAAGGAAATCACATATCTTTCCTCATGCCAAAAAATGAATTATTGAAAAGTTTAATTAAGTTTTAAATTTATCAACCAACAAAAGTTTGCATACTGATGTTCTATAAATATGGAAAATAAAAAAAAGGTACAGCTTTCAGATAAGCAAATTAAGTATTGATTACATTCTGAAAGCACAATACAGCAAGGCCTTGATATAAGTAAGCAGGTTTTATGTTTGGATCTGATTACCCATAAATCATACACAAGAGGTGAAGGCATCACTAATACTCACGTGAAGTGCTGCTCCACATAGCTCTCTGCGATGGAAAGCAGCTCCAGACAACCATGAATGTCTGCAAAGGCTCGGATACCAAGACAGTTGGTGGGGTGCAGCTGTGACTGAAGGAAGTCACAGCATGCATCTCTTACATCTGTCAGTTGCAACAGATTAGCAGCTGGCAGCAGAACCTATGAGAAATACAAATGTTATTTTGAAGTTCAGGTTGATTCCTACACGCTACATAAGAAAATAAATTCTCTCAAGACATTTTGTAGGCTTATTGATCTATCCATTTCATCAATAATATTTTGCTGTAATTTTCTTTACATTGTCTATTCTAATCACTGAAGTTCAAATAAAAATCAAGGACTTTTTTTTTAAATAAGCATGGTAAATAAAATAATCTATGTATTACAAGCATGTACAGTTGCTACAAGCAATGGTGTCACAGAGTTTAGTGAATTTCATGTCTACAGATCTAAAAGAAATTTGTCTAGATATTTGAGCAAGACTAAAGGCCAAGAATAACTGGAATTATTAAAGGTGGAGGTAGATGCCTGATTGTTTTTTTCCTTGAAAATTTTGTAGAATATAGCATCACTTCTCTGGGTGACTGTGCCTATCTTGTTACTTTGTTACATAACCAGAGGTGTGCATGAACTGGTCTGTACCTGTGGTGCACAACAAACCTGAACATTCTCCTCAGTCACCAGCACCTCAGCTGTGTACACATAGTCAATGAGGAGCTGCAGTGCACTTCCATCAATGCCCTGCAGCACTATCCTGTCTTGCCGACTCTCCTCAAAACCTAGAACAGCATGAATGAACTTTGTAAGACCTGACGGGATGCAAGGATGTAATGCATTTTTCTTGTACAAAACTTTATTCTTTTCTTGAACTCTCAAGACATTCACTGAATGTGCATTATGTTGCACGACTGAAACTAGGAGAAAACTGGAAGAACATATGTTAGAAGAAAGTTGAATGTATTACTGGTTAGTTAATTCCTTGCTTTAAGTATAATGGCAAAGAGATCATATTCTCCCTAATAATAATGGTCCCAAATATTAACAAGATTGTGCTTCAGGAAAAAACACTCAGGACTATGGTGTCATGACTGTAGAGGGAAGAAAAATACTCACTGGTGAACATGGCATGAAAGTAAGGACTGCAAGAAGCCAGCACCATCTTGTGGGCTGGCACCTCCATACTATCTGCCACAAGGACTACATCACACAGCTGACTCTGCCTGCACAGATCAAATTGAGGCATTAACATCCCATTACACTGTAGTCATTCCCTAGCAGTAGATGAGATGCACTGGTGGCACTAAGCTCTGCCCCTTGTCAGCTGATCATTTCTCTAACCATGACGAGATGTATTTCTTTTCTTGGGTATTCAAAACAATTACACACATTTGGGTAAATTAAAAATGTTAGTCACTGGGTCCCAATGTGTTTGTAAAATAGGATTAAGGTACCTTTCCCCTCCACAGTTACCACCAGCAATCCATGTGATCACTACCATGCACCACCAACTTTTAGGAACATTTCCCATTATTCTCTAACATATGATATACATAAAAAATAAATAAATATAATAAATAAACAAATAAAGTAAATAAATAAATAAATTGATGAATAAATAAAAAAATAATAATAAAAAAATACAAGTACTTACATGATTTCTTTTGTTTCAGTCAATAAAATATCCACATCAGTTGAATTATGCAATGCAAGCATCCTTTTAACAATAACCAGTCCTCATTTGTACTTGAGTGAAGCAGTCTTCAAGAGTGCCTTACCTTCTCATCAAGTTCAGGTTATCAAATGCCCGAGGAAAGTGCTGCGGGTTCCTGTAAGGGAGCTTGTGCTTTGTCTCCGAGCGAGGAATGTGTTTCTGAGAACTCTCATCAAGGGAGTTTTGGCTGGCATGGCGCAGCAAAAGGCGATTGCTGTAGAAAATAAAAAACTCGGGCTTAGATAAGAAATGTATCTAAAGCTAATAAAGCTAGTACTCCATCACTAATAGCCTTGACACTACAAGCAATTCCTTGAATGAAAAGTACTTAAACTATATTGTCATTATATGTATGGTTGACATTTATGTTTTCAGTTTGTCTTCCCTAAGTCTTCTTAGGTACCCAGTTACTGACAGAACTGAAGAAGGGAAAGAAAAAATGAACTGTGTGCTGACTGCCTCAGCCTGGATTCAAACCAGGGCCCACAAATTCATTATCAGGCTTGCTAGCCACTGGACCATGGAGGCACTCTGCTCTATACCAATCAAAATCAATCACTTCACTTTTACAATTTTCAAACACACAAACTTAACCTTTACTTAGCTTCACTTTCAGCTCTTATATTTACACTCTCTATATAATCAGGACTGCATAACCTGCAAACACTGACTATGTGATATCATATACAAAGCTTTGAAAAATAAAAGGGGAACCTGTCAGACAGGTTGACTGAAGCAGTGGCATCATGGAATTGCTTAGACTAGTGATTTGCAAACTGTGAACCATGGCACACTTGTGCACCAAGACTATCACCTAATTTTCCTAGATAGGTATGTTCTTAAGTATGTGCTTTTTAGTAGGCCTGCAGGGTTAATGTGCCATCAAAGTGCATCACTGCAACAAAGTCTGAGAGCCACTAGGTTATACAATGTATAGATGCAATAAATTACAGCTTGGTATTTGTTTATTAGTTCTCTTACTTGGATGAACATGTTTATCCATAATCTCTGAGCTGCCTTTTTTGTCTAAAGCACTGAATTTGGGTAGCTAACCAGGTGAGTGTAGTTTTGTTTACATCAGTCATTGAGATGTTCTTTAAAGCAGTGGTAAGGTGGAAACCTGGTTAAATCTTCAAAATTTGTTACCAGAGCTATGGTTGATTTTTGACAGATGATGCAGGAATTCAAAATATACTAAGCCATAGGATGTAAGACATGGAAATGGCTATACATACATAAGCATTGCACAAGAATGAATATCAATTTCACTAATCAGGACAAGAAAAGTTTTGTTTTCCATAATATGATGGGTAAAACTCAGCATGTGTACATCACCATCCAACACAGAGAATAATGAGATCAAAGCAAAATTACCAAGTAGACTGGTAAGTTTATTCATGGAGAGAGAGAGAGAGAGAGAGAGAGAGAGAGAGAGAGAGAGAGAGAGAGAGAGAGAGAGAGAGAGAGAGAGAGAGAGAGAGAGAGAGAGAGAGAGAGAGAGAGAGAGAGAGAGAGAGAGAGAGAGAGAGAGAGAGAGGAAAAAAAGGGTCAGTTAATATTTATAAGGACACTGTGTTATCAGCTGGTTTGTGGCTTTCTTCTTACACAATGATAAAAAAAAGCATGCTACAATGTAAAGTTATCATAAGTTGAATAAGTTACATCAGTTTAAGTTAGTAAACCAAATTTCTTTGTTATTAGGTGGTTTGTTGCTTTCTTCTTATTCATGAATGAAACACATGATATAACAATACCTACCACAACTAATGGTACTAGATGAAGTTATGAAATTCTAGGTTAGGTTAAGTCATTATAAATTAGGAAGCCAAGTGTCTGTTTTATCGAACTAGTTCGTTAGTGGCTTTCTTCTTGCATAACCATAAAAAAGTGCATGGCAGAATGATAATAACCAGTATAAACAACAAAATGATTGAATTCGAGGTTAGCCTAAGTCCATTTAGGTTAGAAAGCCAAATTTCACTGATTTTTGCTCCCCATCCACAAATCCAAGTCCTTAAGTTTGTTGGGTATTTGTTTATAACTACTTGTGCTTCTTATTTATCTGGTCCCACCCTGCTAAAGCACTCTGCAGGACCACATATCTTATTATCATTATTTGCATAATCATCCAACGTGACAAATCACACCGAATATACATCAATAATAGTTTAGTCATCTTTTTGGCGGAGCACTCACCAAGTGTCTTTGGTGTGTGTGTGTGTGTGTATATATATATATATATATATATATATATATATATATATATATATATATATATATATATATATATATATATATATTGTGTTGCGCTGAAATATTATATTGATCAACTGGTAGTGATCGTCGAGATTAAGCATCTGTTGTTGATAGGAAAAGCGAGAAAGGTTACTGGGAGATGAGTCTATCAAAAAAGTAATATTAACCAAAAAACAAGTACGGGTGTTAATTTAACCACAACCCGACAAAACAACTTTAACAGTTTACATCTCAACACACCAAGAAATATAAATGTCAGTCTCTATCTGCCACAAATTATCCAGAACAGTCATTTAACGTGCAGAGAGGCAATGCTTGTGAATGTTTACTGTGCTGTCACTCAACTCCCCTCTGTCACTCATGCCGCCTCGACCCTCAATTACCTGAACTGCTTATCGAGATTTTCCGGGTCAGAATCCATGGTGGCAGTGCACGGTGGAGTTTTCAGGTCCTCATGTCCCCAGGTGGGTCAGGTCGTGATGTCACCTCGGCTCGCCTGGTCCTGCTCAAGGAAACTCGCTTCCCTGTTCCTGCTAGACGGGGTGTTTTGATGCAGGCCGCCAAGGTCACCGCCAGATGGCCAACCTGCCTTAATCCAAAATCCCAGACTGTGAGTCCAGCAAGAGCTCGTACTACTCGGCTACTGTCACTTGTCAGTCGGTCGTTACTAACACTAAGGGAGGCTGTAAGAAGTCCAAGAAGCCACCAGGCCTACCCTGTATAATAATGTCTGCCTTCCACCTATCATCTCCATAATACCTAGTCTTTCAAAACTCCCTAATTATCCGGTACTGCTGGTTAATTACTGAGTCTATTTCATTCATTTGTAAGACTCATTTATAAATATCACGGGTTCACTACTGTCTACTCATATCTAAAATCCTTTGGACTTTCATGAGGACTATTCTCAAAGACTACGGAGATCAGAGTTACGTTCTCTCTCTTGTCCACTGAGGATACAGAATACTTTCACTATCACCAGAATCATGAAAGCATTATAGAAAACCTTAATAATTTCTATTACAGCCTATTGAAACTAAACTTTTTTGATGATTCATGTGTACCAATTACTAAAGATGAACTGCTTGCTGTAAAAAAAAAAAAAAAAAAAAAAAGGGGCGGGGGGGGAGGCAGTCAACAGCCCCTAGATAAGATGGGCTGACATGATAGATTACTTTGTTGCCATGGAGAAAAGTCCTTTATTGGATTTATTCAACATGTCTTACGAGAAAGGAAAATTACCCATTCAATGGAAGGTTGGCCTCATCCATCCCATCCTCAACAGTAATCAATATTACAGGCCTATAAGACTAACTTCTTGTATGTGTAAAATGATGGAAAGAATTGTGTTGAACAGGTTATTGTATAAACTAGGTGATCTTATGTCTGATAATTTATTTGGTAAAAGCACAACGGATTGCGTTATCAGGTGCCTAAGTAACCCGAGCATAAATTGCAGAGTTTTGTGGACTTAAAGGGTGCCTTCGACAAGGCAAACCAAGATGTTATTCTCGAAGACCTGGCAAATAAAGGAATCAAAGGACGCTTAAGGTAGGCGCACACTTGTTCGCATCGTACGGACGGCACGCATCGTACGCATCGGATTTTAGTATTCTTTACATTATTTCAAATGGGTCTGCGCGCATTTGACCGCGTCGTACGCATCGGACATCGGCAATGCCGACGAGGATCCCCGAAAGAGCATTCAATCCGATGCGTACGAACGATGCGGATGGCCTCTACGGCATTTGCCGGCAAATGTGCGACCCCATCGTCAGTTGCAGCCAGAGCGCCGTCGCGGTCGGATGCGAACCTTCTTCGGTATTTATTTTATTTTTTCTGTTTGCATAGCTATGCTTTGCTTATACATAATATATAATGTTATATTAACTCACTGACTGTTTTTAGATTTTTCTCCAAATTCCAGCCTTTTCCTGTTTATGTTGTGAATCCATGTTTTCCTTTTTTTAACTTTCTGTTCTTCTTCTGCCAGCATACAGCTAACCACTACAATTTCTTCCTCTTCACTATCACTGTTCAACATTTTCACAACTTTATACACTAGAAAAATATGGAGTATGTCCTTCCAGAGAGAGCTCAGCTTCACAACTGCGGGTGGTGAATGGTCCAATGCCGACAATGTGCGCAGAAAATCCGATCCGTCCGATGCGTGCTGTCCGTACGATGCGGACCAATGTGCACTGACCCCAAAAACAATCCGATGAGTACGATGCGTGCCGTCCGTACGATGCGAACAAGTGTGCGCCTACCTTTACTCAGATGGATTGGGGATTATTTGCTCGGACGCAAAGCAAAAGTTTCTTTTTAGGGCAGAGAAAGGTTTTGAGTTTGGCACCCCTCAAGGTGGTGTTTTAAGTCCTATACTTTTCAATATATTAATGGATCGGATAGGGAGACAGTTTTCCACATGGAACTCGTCTTGATTTATGCAGATGAGATCCTGTTACAATGTATTAATGAAAGGGTAGTGACTCAGGCACTTGCTGAACTTGAATCCATGTGTTTATGTATGGGATTGGTGATAAATAGAGGTAAGACCAAATTTCAATCACGAGATGAGACCGAAAGAGTAATTGTTTTAATGGACAAAGACTGGAAAGAGTAACTAATTATAAGTACCTAGGCATGTATATTAGCTTTCACTCAACCCGAGATGCTGTGAATTATGTTAAGAATATTTGTAGGGCAAGGTTGAAACCCTTGAAAGCATTGGCAAAATAATGGGTTTGGGGTAGGTATACCAGTACTACGGACCATGTATATTAGCACTGTTAGGTCAGTCATTGATTATGCTGCTCCTGTCCTTGTGTCTCTTCCACAGAAAAGCTTACAAGCTTTGGAAGTGGTGCAGATTGAGGCAATGAGAACTATATTAGGATGTACAAGAACTACAATAATTGAAATTATGAGAATGGAACTGTATCTTCCTAGTATTCTTAACAGAATTAAAGAGTTGGTTATAGCTGCTGTCATTAGGATGACTAGAAGCGATGATGCATTACTATCCGTGTTAAACACCTGTCAGACTGCCCGTAGCTCTGCTAAAGTAAACAGTTATGGTAAAAACTTGTATGCAACTTTGCTTGAGTATGGTGCACTCCAGTATTGTACAACTTTGAAGAAAACTGAGTATTCCATCCTGGTTTCAGGATAAAATTAAAGTGAATATTCTGCAAATGAATGCCAAGAAAGATTAATTTTGTGCTTTAGAGCTGAAGCAAATCTTTTTATCTAAGATTAATGTTTTACCCAGACATAACGTGGTTCACATGTATTATGATGGTTCAGTGAGTGGTGCCAAAGGTTGGGTGTGGGGCAATAATTAGGGAATATGTTGAAGAGGGCGAACCATGTATTGATGAACACATATCTCCACTTGGCGATTTTTCGTCCACCACAACAGCAGAACTTCAAGCTATATATGAAGGATTATTAGTTGCATCTCTGAAAGACACAAATATTTATGTATTTGTAGATAGGCAGAGTGCTTTGTTTTCTCTTAATGGTGTTGATACTGTAAATGATGCATTGGTGTCCCACTGTAAAGCTACTGTCTTTCAGCTGAAAGATGCTGGGCATATTGTGCAATTTATGTGGATAACATCCCATATTGGTATTTGCCTCAATGAAACTGCAGACAAGCTTACAAAGCAGGTATTAAATAAAAGTTCCATTGATTCTGAGGCCATGATGAATTTCAAAAGAGTCATGGGTGTCTTGACGAGTAAGAGGAGACAATGGGACTATGAAAATATTGTCAAAATCATGGATAGTGAAGTAAAAGTAGGAGACACTATGTGACCGTTTACAACAACACTAATGTATGCTATGGTAAAACATCCACTAGAGTTGACACTATTATTATGCAGGTAAGGTTAGGGTATAAATATTGTTGGCAGTATATAAATGGTGAGGATGGAATACCCTGCAAGCTCTGTAATCAAGAAAATTTTCATACCTTGCAACACTATATTTTTTGTCCAAAAACTGGAGACTTCAGGAACCCTAACATCTGTGACGTCACCGTGCAAGCCTGTCACATGATAAATAACAATGTCGTGCCCAACATCTTCAAAAAAAAAAGTACAAATTCTTTGCCTCAAGAATATGATATATTGTGCAATATATATATATATATATATATATATATATATATATATATATATATATATATATATATATATATATATATATATATATATATATATATATATATATATATATATATATATATACATAACTTTATTTTTCAATGATAGGTATAAATGTCTTCATAAGTTCAAATATTTTTCTCACACTAGGTAAGTATTTTGTAAAGCCTTACGAGTTCAGCTGGTTAGGCATCTCAGCATGCTGACTGCCCTCTTTGATGTATTTTTTACGTCAATAAATCATCTGAATTTTTAATTGAATATGGGGTAACACACATGTTTTAGCAATTTATTTCAGGTGTCCATTTCCTTGTAAATGTTGTATGAATATCCTTGATTATTTCGTAATTTTTTTTTTTTTTTAATAGATATCATACGAACGGAAGAAAATAAGAGAAACTGCAAGAAACCAACATGTGGCACTCCCTGTATCAAATACACCTAATACGGCGCCATACTATGTCCGCATAAATTAAATAAATCAAAAGGCGTCTTCTTTCGGTTCTCCTAAGAACTTATATTTTTAGTTCATCGTAGCTCCGCCAACTCGACTACTGACACAGCGGCAGTAGAGTTGCCTGCTGGCGTGCTGCCCAAGGAAAAAGTGTCCTACAGTTCATTGGCGATTTGTCCCTCACAGAGACCGCATTAGCCTTAACCACCTGCTCCTAGAAGTTTATGCTATTTAAAAGTGAATAGTTTGTCTTCCAGGTCTTGTGATATTGTCAGTTGAATAAAAGTTATCATATAGAGCCGATTTTTTTTTTTTTTCTGATCGAAGGAAAGAAACAGGCACATTGGTTACTCTTTTTGTTGTTACATTTAAAGAACCGGTATATAGCAATATGCCGTAGCCTTGTTAAGACATTCCTGGTCAAAATGATACTTGATGTTGGCCAAATATGACAAGTAAAACTTCTTGAATATGTATACTGCAGTTATGAAATGAAATGTCAAAGCGTCTCTTTGCTGGTATTTTCACATTATTTCCGCGTTTTGGATGAGTTCTATCTCTTAGGTATCCCTATTTATTATTCATTCTTTTGTCTAGACAGACTCAAAGTATTATAATACAACGAAATATGTTCTATTATTAGCGATTATGGAGCAAGGGGAAACTGTGATGCAGGTAGCACGTCTAACAGCTGTCAAGGTCACAGGTCATTCACTGAGGCGAGAGCGAGGTCCCTTGCCCTGTTTCTCAGATTCCGCCATGTTAAGACAACGTTCTATCCTGCGTATCGCTTCTTCAGATCTGTCTTGGAAATAGAAACCACTCTGCCGAGTATTTCAGTGTGAATTGATTCTATCAGTCATGACCTCACACTGCATCATGGCACAGTACCTGAACACAACGATGTGTTGGAAGTCGTGGCCCAAGACAGAAATGCCATTCAGACACCCTTACCTGCCCTGCTAGATTGCCGCACGCCACTCCACTGGGAGGCTTGACTGTTCACGCTCATTGTAAGCAAATGCTACTATTTACTTAATTTGAAACTATCCACGCTACACAGTTTTAATAATGGTTTTCACTCATGACTGACTTGTATGCAGATAATTCTGTATGTAGAAGATTTTATTGAAAACAATACACATACATCGGCTTGTTTTCACCTAACATGTTTGCATCGCTGCTCGGGAGTGGCTGGGTCTTTCGCTCCTCCCTGCTGCCCGCCCATTTCTGCCGTCGATTTTCCCAAGCGACACGTAATTGTAAGGTTCTGAAGCTCCTAGGAAACCTGCGCGAAAGGAGTGCCTCAGAAAATGTTTGTTTCTGAGACGCTTGTGAAGAACTGAAGACGCTTAAATACAACTACCTATTTCCACTATCATTCTTATCCATGAATTTAAGGCGTGTTCTTGGTGGCCCAAAACCTCATAACTAGTTATGCTCCTAAGCTCCGCCCACAAAGGACAGCCAAGAACATGCGGACATTATTGCCAGACGTACAATTATCAAGTTCAGTACATGCACTAGGCACTTGCCTAGTGTTACCATCATCAGCATCAGTCACCGCCGCCTGCTTGCCTGCTCGCCTTCAGCCGCTTTTCCTCTGTCCTGATATAGGTTTAGGTTTATGAGGGAATAGATAGTAGGGGGAGAAAATAAGAAAAGCGGGGGAAGATAATAGTGACGAAGGAAAGTAGAAAGATAAAAGATGGCGAGCAGACTGTCATGCTGTATTTTAATGTGGTTATTTAAGGTATCTATGTTTTTTTTTTTTCCATACTGTGTTAGTAATACATTCTCCTCGCATCCCCTGTCTGTACACCATGGTGCTGCCTTGCAAGGCTGACACCCATCAAGTTCCCTTCGTGATGTGTGGCAGGGACCTGGATCCAGGCAACACCACGACTCAAGGCATAGTAGGAGACGCTCAAACTTGTGATGCTGCATTTTGTCAACCTTTCATGTGATGACGAATGTATGTAATAGTGTAGTGTTTTATTTAGTGTATACTGGATTAGATGTAGCTTGTTCTAGTATTCTGATGGGATTTTTGAGCCAAAAGTGATCATTGGGTTTGTTGGTGATCCAGCACTGAGTTGATATATGTATTGTCTTTGAGGATAGTCTTTAGTTTTTGTTTCACCTTATTTCCCCTATTATATAGTGTAATGTTGATCTGTTCTACTTTTGATAAATAATCTAATTCATGTGTAGTTTTAGTGTATGGGTATTTCTCGCCATGTGCAAAACGGAGTGCTTTATTCTGAATTGGTTGTAATGACAAAATTTGTGAGTTTGAAAGAGCATTTAAAGTGTAGGCTGGGTATGTCAAGATTGGGAGAACAAACGCTTTCTCAAGATATAATTTGATTTTAATGTCAAGTTTTGCAAATCTGTTGATAGTGTCCAGCGCTATTGTGGCTTTTTTTTTGGATATGCCTTTTATGTGTTTTGTATAACCGTACCTACCAAGATTTAGACCAAGTATGTTGGCTTTTTCAACGTAGGGAATCTGTTCTCCTTCAATGATGATTGGAATAGTTTTCCTTAAAACTATGGGGAGGATAGTGAACTTGGTTGTATTGGTTTTAATTTTCCATTTTTTTTTCATAATGATTTATGTTGTTTATTTTATTTTATTTATTTATTATTTATTTATTTATTTATTTTGGTTAGCATGTTTCTAGAATTTCCAGGCTTTATAATCACTTGAGTAATGTCATCAGCGTATAAAATGTTGATTCCATCTCTGCCTGTGGGGGGGGGGTGTGGATGTCGTGAGTGTATATGGTGTAAAGTGTAGGGGAGATGCAGCTACCTTTGTGGGACTCCGCTATACAGATTGAAAGGGGGACCTTCGAAATTCTGTTGTGAGATCGAAGTTGTTCTTTTGTCTAAGAAACTGCAAAGTAACTTTGATAAGATGGGAGGTTATTGAATTTGTTGTAACTTGTATATTAATCCATTCATCCAGACTTCGTCAAAAGCTTAAGAAACGTCGCGTAGAACCAAACAACATTGTTTCTTTTCTGCAGCAGCCTTTAAGATTACTTCTGTCATCGTTGCTAGGGCGGTATCCGTAGAGCGATGTTGGCGAAACCCGTGTTGCCCCTGTGGTAGTATGTTATTTTTTCTATGTTGATTATTTATTTTCGAATATTTTACCCGGTACTTCTAGTAATTATATAGGTGTAAAGTTTAATGGGTCTGTACTTATTTTGTTGGGTTTAGTTATTAGTTTGATTTTTGCGTGCTTAGAGGCGTTGGGAAAGTAGCCCATGGACAGAGAAATATTTAAAAGCTTGGTGTATGTTTCCAGCGTATCCTCAGGTAGGTTTTGAAATTTTGGTATGACCTGGAGTGTTGTTTTTTTTTTTTTTTTTTTTTTTTAATTTCTTAACTATATCTTTTATATTTTGGGGTAGTGATTGTAGAAGTGAAGTACAGGAGGAGGCAGTAGACACCAGCCGAAATGATAATTACTCCCAGTGAGGTCTAATGCACTGTTCAGGGGGTGCTGTGAACTTATCATTAAACCCAGCTGTGACCTCACTGAACGTTTCCCTTTGTGTCTCACAACACAAGGGGGCAGTCACAGCCTGCCCTCTAAAGACAACTCTCTTCTTCCACACAAAACTACAAGCACCTAATAACACACACACACCCTTCACTCAAAAAAATTTAAAATCATCATGGCGACTCCTACACCAGCCTCGGAGTCCCCATCTGGGGAGGGGACCATAAATGTCCCCAGGTCGGACTGCCTTTCTATCGACGACCCTAAGTGTCTTGACACCCCCCTCAACTTTTTTCTTCATTAACTTCTGCAAAATTCGCGGTCTAAGATCTAATTTTTTAATCTGTAGAACACCACCTCTCCTCTTCTAAACCTCATCTTCTTTTCCTCACTGAAACTCAGGTGTCTGAGGCAACTGACAGTAGCCCCTTTTCTGTTCCCTCCTACTTTCTCTATCCTCGTTTTCGATCCAAAGCTGGATGATGCGTTTATGTGCGCAATGACTTAACCTGCTCTCGTGCCCACGCTCTTGAATCTTCCGAGTTTTCCACCATCTGGCTACGACCACAGAGTTACTCTCAAACTAAATTTATCTGTGCTGTATGCCTTTCACCTAACTCCTCTGACTATAAGAAATTCTTTGACTACTTAACTTCCAAAGTGGAGCACATTCTGACCCTCTTCCCTTTTGCAGAGATCTCCATTCTTGGAGACTTCAATGTTCACCACCAGCTTTAGCTTTCCTCTCCCTTCACTGACCATCCTGGTGAACTAGCCTACAACTTTGCTATCTTCCACGACCTAGAGCAATTGGTGCAACACCCTATTCGTATTCCTGACCGTCTTGGAGATACGCCCAACATTCTTGACCTTTTCCTGACCTCTAATCCTGCTTATGCTGTCACCCTTTCTTCTCCGTTGGGCTCCTCCGATCACAATCTCATATCTGTATCTTGTCCTATCGCTCCAATCCCTCCTCAGGATCCCCCTAAGCGAAGGTGCCTCTGGCGTTTTGCCTCTGCTAGTTGGGGGGACCTGAGGAGGTATTTTGTTGATTTTCCTTGGAATGACTACTGTTTCCGTGTCAGAGACCCGTCTTTGTGTGCTGAGCGCATAACAGAGGTGATAATGTCTGGCATGGGGGCGTACATTCCTCACTCTTTTTCTCGTCCTAAACCTTCTAAACCTTGGTTTAACACAGCTTGTTCTCGTGCTATACATGATAGAGAGGTGGCTCATAAAAAGGTACTTAAGCCTTCCATCACCAGAATCTCATGCACTTTATATTTCTGCCCGGAACCATGCCAAGTCTGTTCTCCAACTAGCCAAAAACTCCTTCATTAACAGAAAGTGTCAAAACCTTTCAAGATCTAACTCCCCTCGTGACTTCTGGCATCTAGCCAAAAATATCTCCAATAACTTTGCTTCTTCTTCTTTCCCTCCTCTGTTTCAACCAGATGGCACCACTGCTATCACATCTATTTCTAAAGCTGAACTCTTTGCTCAAACCTTTGCTAAAAACTCTACCTTGGACGATTCTGGGCTTGTTCCTCCCTCTCCTCCACCCTCATGCCACCTATTAAAATTCTTCGGAATGATGTTTTCCATGCCCTCGCTGGCCTAAACCCTCGGAAGGCTTATGCACCTGATGGGGTCCCTCCTATTGTTCTCCGAAACTGTGCCTCCGTACTTGCACCTTGCCTAGTCAAACTCTTTCAGCTCTGTCTGTCAACATCTACCTTTCCTTCTTGCTGGAAGTTTGCCTACATTCAAACTGTTCCTAAAGAGGGTGACCGTTGTAATCCCTCAAACTACCGTCCTATTGCTTTAATTTCCTGCCTATCTAAAGTTTTTTAATCTATCCTCAACAGGAAGATTCTTAAACATCTATCACTTCAAAACCTTATATCTGATCGATAGTACGGGTTCCGTCAAGGCCGCTCTACTGGTGATCTTCTGGCTTTCCTTACTGAGTCTTGGTCATCCTCTTTTAGAGATTTTGGTGAAACTTTTGCTGTTGCCTTGGACATATCAAAAGCTTTTGATAGAGTCTGGCACAAAGCTTTGATTTCCAAACTACCCTCCTACGGTTTACGGTTATGATAATAGGTAAATGATCAGATGGGGTGGTGGATCCTGGCTTTATGAGTATATTATGATAAGACTTGCTGTTGGAAAGTACGATGTCAGGGGTAGATAAAGCATGACGTGATAAATAAGTGGGAAAGTCAGGTCCTAAGTGTTTTAGTTTATTGTTGTTGAATAACATAACAAGAACTTTGCCTGGGTGGTGTGCGTTCAAGTCTCCTATAGTGTATGTTGGAGTGGCCTGTGAAGCTAATGAGTGGAAGTCTGTGAATGGGAAATATGATCTGCGTGGGGAAAGGTAAGTAGTGGCAATATTGATAGGGCCAGTTCTCGTCTCAATGGTAACTTGTGTAATATCTGTGTCATAATTGTCTTTTATCTTATGTTTCAGTTTTTGTCTCACAAGAATGGCTGACCCATTGTGCATCTCCTCGCTGGAATTAATAAGATAAGTATTGTAACTGTAAATTTTAATATTTTCTTCGCGTTTAAGTCCATGGTTATTTATTGAAATGATGTCTGGGTTAAGTTCTTTGTATATATTCGTCAGAGTTTGTTTTTTGTTTCTCCATTTGAGTACATTATGTTGAACTATGTTAATTTCGTCCGTATTGTCCATGTCCGAAAAAGAAGTTTGTGAGTATTGTTGCATTTGCTGAAATACTGCAACTGGGGAGAGGTATTTGTGTTTATTACTTTCGCATTTGGCTCGCGCCTGATTTTCCGCTTTTACCTGGAGGTGGGGTTCTTTTGTTTTGGAAGCCGTTCCTTATTTTCCTGAAAGCTGCGTCTTCTACGGTCATCCAGACATCTGTTAGATCAATATCATTATTTATTAAGTAGTTGTATGCTTCCTCTTCTGAGTAGGAGTTATTAGTGAATATCCACTTATATGTTCCAGATTCAGTCCATTCCCTTAAGTGTCTTAAGTATAGTGTTCCCTTAGGCCACCCAGTCAGTACTATTTTTTGGTGATCATTTTTAGGCCAATGTCTTTATCTCTAATTTTTTTTTTTTCCAAAGGTGGTTCATCAAATGTTTGTTTTGTCTGTAGTGTGTCTTCTTCGGTTTCTTCTATTTCTTCTGCTTGTTCTTCTTGTGTTACGCTGGCTAGATTGGTCTCGGCATCTATAGATTTGGCAAGGATGATAATCTGTTTGTATGGTGTTTGTAGGTAGGGTGACTGATGGTAGGTTATAAAGTTTGAAAACCTTGTTAATTTCATCATTGTATGTCCCTGGTTGTGCCATGTTGCATATGTGTGCATGTATAATGCATGTGAGGACTGTCGCAGCTGTATCTTTGGCAAATAAATCAGGGACCTGCATTGTTTGGATGTTGTTGGTTTTGATGGCTTGGCTGTATGTTGGGTTAGTTTTCTTCTCCTTTCTTTTGTTTTCCTTTATTTCTTTTTCGGCAAGGGCATTTGTTAGCCAGTGTACGGTGCGCACTACCACAAATGAGACACATTTTAGTTTGAGAGGTGCAGTCCTTCCAGGTATGTGCTCAATGCTGTCAAATTCTGAACATACTGTGTTATCTTTGGGATGAGGGTATTTTAGCGTGGCATGGTCTCCTAGCGCATAGCATCTCATACATGTTACAACTGAAATAAACTCATCCACCTTGATGTTGTGAGATGGGATGCTCAGGCGAGGCGAGCAATCCTTTTTCTGTAGCTGCTTTTGCTGTATTTGTCTCATTAAAGCACTTTTATTATTTATTTATTTTTTTTTTTTGGGGGGGGAGAGTTGATTTTAAAAATGTTGTCAGTTCCTTCCTAGATCCAAAGATTTTCGTTGACTAGTTCTTCTTTTATTGCAGATTCTGAGTTTGACAGGATGTATTCGTCAAATTAAATAGAATGATGGTCCTTTTTGTTCTTAATTCCGGCGGTAGGATGGAGACGAAACATTGATCTTTCAGGTCTTGGTGGCATGTAGGCTGAAATATTTTATCGACCTCCTCATCTGACCTGGTGAGTACGATGAACGAGTCTTTGGCCTCAATGATCTTGGTGGCGTATATTAAGTGCTCAGAGAAGGTGGTTTTGCCTCCTGGGTCAGGGTGCCTAATCCTGACTCGTGCCAAAGTACATTGATGAAAAAGATCTTATAAAAGGGCAGAGCCCGACTGGCGACCATAGCTAAAGATAATAAAAAAAGAAGTCTGCCTATGCAGTGCAGTTTGGTATCCCGGCTGCTGACAATCGTCAAAAATAACATGTTCTGCGTTCCTACTCCTATCAGAGTGTTTGCCCGACCTTAACGAAGGGCTTAAGGCAATCCTCTAAGGGGCCTCCCTTCAGACACTGCCCGTGGGGTTCACCTTCACCACTTCGAAGGACGCTAAGGGCGAAAGGGAATACAGTAGGAGGATAAAAGAATTGCAAAAGGGTGGGCTCTCAGCCAAATGGGAAAACCACGTGACATAAGTGCAGTTGACCAGCAGGTGGACAGCTCAATAGTTGAAGTGATTGGCTAGCTGCTGCTGGGAGCTGGGAGTGCTGAAGAAGGTCTAAATGAATTCTGACATCTGGAATAAATATGGAATGGCTTAGGTGTTCTCTGTCCTAGGGACCGCTACAGTACTTTATATAGCGCTGGCCCCTTCGTGATTGGCCGGCGGGCTGCTGTTCTTCGGGCCAATCACAGTGTTTCCCGTCTCCAGTCTCAATCCAAATACCAGCTCACTCCTTACTGAATTCAGCGCGGCTAACGCCCATCTTCACTACTTGCGACACAGTGCTATCAACGTCATCCCCCTGTCGCAACAATAATAACAAACCAATCCTCGGCCTTGACTAGTGTTAATGTTCTTGGCGTTCTTGCCCAGTTATTGCTGTAGACCACTTAAGTGAGACTGTAAAGCGCAACGGAGTTGGAAGCACTCTTGAGAACTTGAAACTACATCGTACAAAATGTTCCAAACTAATTACCCAAGTAATTCCTCCTGCTCTTGAGGAGGACTTATCAAAGATTGAAACAGCTAAATATTTCTCCTTGCTTGTTGATGAGTCTACAGATGTTGCGAGTGACAAAAGTTTATGCATTTGCATAAGATTCTATGATGAGGAAAATGCTGAAATAGGAACATATTTTGGGGGACTTGCAAAATTTGTTGAAACAACAGGTGAAGCATTGTTTGAGGCTGTGAAAAAACTTCTAGAGAAGAAGATTGATATCAAGAAATGCATTGGTTTTTCGAGTGACGGAGCAAGCAACATGACTGGCAATAAGAACTCTTTATGGTCAAGATTAAAAACTGAGTCACCTAGTTGTGTAAAAATGCCATGTACATGCCACAGTTTGGCATTATGTGTGCAAAAAGGCTTCGAAAAACTATCCTCAAACTTAGGATTCATGTTGAAAGAGGTACCGAAGTGGTTCAAGAAAAGTGTTCCGAGAAGGGAAACCTATAGAATGCTCTTTGAAACTATGAATATAAATGAAGAGCGGTCAGGTATTCCTAGTCCATTTATTAAAATGTCAGAAACTCGATGGCTTGTGCGTGGCAAAGTAATTTACAACATATTAGTAAACTGGGAAGAGCTTAAAGCATACTTCAACATTGCCAAGATCGAAGGTAACCAAGATGTTCGCTACAAAGCAAGGCTATTGTGGGACATGTTTAACGATGACCAGAACTACCTGTATTTTGTGTTTGCATCTCCCATAGTGACTGAGTTCGAAAGACTTAATGTACTGTTTCAATCAACAAACGCCAAGCCCTCCACATTGTTTCATGAGTTGGATATTCATTTCACTTCTTTGACTCGTCGAGTGTACGATGAGAAAGACATGCCTCTACCTTTGGAAAAGATTGGTTTTGGAGCAAAGTTCTTATCAGAGTGCCAGCTTCTGCTAAGTAAAGATCAAATGAAAGTAAAGAACTTGCAAAATCGCTGTCAAGAAATGCTGTTTGAACTTATTGAACAGGTGACTGCGGTTATCACAAAGTCGGGACATCTATGATGGGCTCAAAAATTTGTCCCCCAGCATAGTGCTTACACACCTGAATAGGCCGTCTTACAAGGACCTACCGTTTCTCCACTTACAAGGCGAAACGGCGGAGGCTTGTGAAAATCAGTACAGAAGAATTCTCTACCACCCATGGGTAGAGGAAGACTTTTTTGGTGGCAAGATACCTGATGATGCAGTTGTATTCTGGTCGAAAATAAAGAATTACTCAAGCAATGATTCTAAACCATATGAGGAACTGGCATCATATGCATTATCATGCCTAACAACCCCAGTGAGCAATGCGTTTGTTGAAAGAGTTTTCTCACATGCAAATGCAATAAAAAC
The DNA here is from genome assembly GCF_035594125.1 of Scylla paramamosain. Taxonomy (NCBI): domain Eukaryota; kingdom Metazoa; phylum Arthropoda; class Malacostraca; order Decapoda; family Portunidae; genus Scylla; species Scylla paramamosain. The sequence continues at coordinate 18,049,496 of NC_087167.1, forward strand.
TAAAGTACGAAACAGAATGAAATTACCCATGCTTGAATCAATACTCAGAATACGGACCACGCTGTTAATGACTGGGAAGTGCTGCAAAGATCTGAATATAAGTGACAGAATGTTTGAGACGTCGCAGTCAGCGTTTTGATACCAGATAGCGCCAGAATTTTTAATTCTCGCCGGAAAATAAATACTTTTTGGGGCAAGGTTTTACAAGCTTACAAAGGTGTATCGTTGCACAGTAATGCGTCTGAATTTTAAGTCAATTAATTTTGTGATAACTGACAGCACATGACATTGTTTGAGCCTCTATTCATAATTTCAGATGATATTCTTAAAAGAGCCTATAAGTGTATCAAGACAGGCAATCTGTAATTTTCTACTGACCTCAATGGAAGTATACTAATATATACTTGCATTTTCATGTACTAAACAACAGGCAAATCCATTTAATGTAAAGAAAATATAATTTTGTATCAGAGACTTTATTTTTGCGGTACGATCACTATCCTCGGGTACTTGGGCAGCGAGCAAACCAAAACATAGGACCACGCTTACTCGACTACCCTGCACAATGGATACATCACCGCCACAATCATGGACTACAGCGGAATTAAGAAAATTCCTGAAAGAACGAGCTATACCCTATTCTGGATATAGTAAAGCAGTGCTGGTTGGCATGGTCGAGAAGGCCATCGCTAATCCAGGCATCACGGAAATCACACAGCCTAGTGATGTTGAGGTAGCTGGTATTACAAGAAGAACAGTTTCCGTAAACGGAAATGTAATCTTATTTCCCGATCCACGTGTCATAACCTCATGGGAAAAAGACTTAACATCCCTACCTCACCTGACGTCAGCCAAATGCTTGGTGTATCTCCTTTCTAAGGGAGGGTGGTCCTCAGAACGGGCTATATCATATGAAAAAGAAAGGGGATATCAGCTCTTCATGGAGTCACACATTGATGAAGTAGAACTAAATCAAGAAGACCACATGACATATGAACGGGCTGACATATGAACTGAGAGGCTATTGTTTACACTTTACACTCCTTAACGGCGCGCGGCGCTTTCTTTAACTGAAGAATCATGATCAAGATAAGTACGTCGTACGTCCGCCAGCGGTGCTGCTCTTTTTTTATTTCACTGATTACTTTCATATACAGGACGTGTCAGTGATATCTGATATTTTTCAACATTCCCAGATAAAATGCACAAGCCGAAATCAACATCCTTTTATTTTTACTGTTCATACTTAAAAAAAAAAATCATTACCTATTTTTAGTTTTATCTTATAATTCAATTAACAAAGCCTTATCATACACCAGTAAGTATGAATATTAATATTAAGGGTTATGTTTTTAATTTTAGATACACTTGTGCAGCAATTCATGCTGTACTTTTCCTGCACATCGATTTCAAATTTAGCTAAGACACCCCTTTGCCCCAGGAAATCGGAGACAATTAAAAATGCTGGCGCTGATAGGTATCTACCAGCCTCACTGCGACGTCTCTAAATCAACCAACATGTATATAGCTGCCGAGGAAACAGACGGTGGCTTGGATGCTCTTCTTGACTAACCAAGTAAGTATATACTTTATTTCAACTAAAAAAATACGAAAACATGTTTTATCACTAGTTTGGAATTGAAAAAGTGAATCTGGTATTAAAAATTGAAGTATTTGGTATTAAGTCCCTGAGTAAATCTGGCAACCCTGCTCAGCTGGTCTGTTCTTCAGTGGTCAAGTGGGCGGAGCTCCAATGAGGTGAAATTCTAAGCCCTTGCGAGAACTGAAAAAGATACCGCATGTCTTGTAGTTAATTGCACGAACATATCAGGAAAGAAAAAAAAAACAAGGTGTAAAAGGATGGATTGTATTTCTAAAGAAGAAAACGGCAACTCAGGGAAGACACTGGGAGACACGATGTAAACAGACAAGCTGCAACTCAGGGAAGACACTGGGAGACACGATGTCAACAGACAATCTTCACCTGTCCCACTAAGATTTGGCATCAAAACGTTTTTTTTTTTTCATATGTGCCAGGATTTATATACAGGTATAATAATTGTATAACTTGCATGGTTAAAATAAGATTATAAAGGGAAAAAAAATAGTATTTGTCTAAGGTGATGATACATCCCAAAACCGAGATAATGTGCATAGTATTTTGCTATTTGTTGGTTTGATAACAAATAACTTTTTTTTTTTCCAGAGTAAGAATATTGTCGTGTGCCACGACGATTGTTGACACACTACAGCGCAACAAACTTTATCTAAAACTCACGTATCCCTGTTCATCTCCACTTCGAGCAATAAAGCATTGGCATTTGGTATCCCTGATTTCCAAGAACATTACAGTTGTATTATCACTGTGCTAACATTTAAGAGAAAATTGCAATAGCTATGAGATAAGACGTCGAATTGTTTAGGAATACTTTTTATTGATCTTATCTCAAGTAGCGCAGGTGATTGGTAGCGGCGGAGAGTCAGCTGATTGAAAGCGGCGGGGAGTTAAAAAGGGAAGATGCACGTAATCGTTTTTGTTCTGACCTTTTCACAGCAAGACACTGTTTCCTCACTACTCACTTATTTGTATAATACATTCTTTCAAACAGTGCCGTATCTTGCGCGCTTGCGAAGAATTGAAGACGCCTAAATCCCATCTCAGCAAATAATTTTTTCCTATTTTCTTATATATCTGACAAAAAAGTTAACCATTTAGTACCTATTTGCTTACTATAGTCTTTCAAACTGTTCTATAGCTTGTAAATTACATTATTAACATTCTCTCTCTCTCTCTCTCTCTCTCTCTCTCTCTCTCTCTCTCTCTCTCTCTCTCTCTCTCTCTCTCTCTCTCTCTCTCTCTCTCTCCGAACATTTTTCTTCCTACATCCCTCTATAAGCAAACGAAAGTTAACCATGCAACACTTATTTGTGTACTACTCTCTCGAACAACTTCGTAGCTTAGAAAAGACCATTTTAACACCCCCTCTTTGTATCTCCTCTCAGCGAACATTTTTTCCTACATCCATAGTCTATACATAACCAAAAGGTGACAATACTGCAGTAAAATTATTATAAGAGTAATCCTCGCCACTCATTACCTCATTAAGCAAGCAGGAGTCATATTGAAACGAAACTCCCCCTCCCCACCTCCGTCCCCCCCGCCAAAAAAAAAAAAAAAAAATCCTCCACCTACCCGCTGCAGTCAGCAGTCAAAGGACATAAGTATCACATTCTTTTGCAGGATTCGGAATGTGTGTGTTGGGGAGGTCTTCGTCTGCTGGGAACGGCTGTGGCTCTGACTCACCCAGACACTCAGCCATACACAACAGGGAGAGGAAGACACGCCTTTTCGCATGTCCATATATTACACAAAAGTATACAAGTCACCGTGCAATACAGTCACGACACACAAGCAGGCACAGGGGTGACCAGGCACACGCCAACGCTACTCGCAATGGGTCAACTCTCCTTGCCTTTTTTCTCGCTCAAACGTTTTGTAGTATCGCGGTTTCGGGAATCTCTCTCTCTCTCTCTCTCTCTCTCTCTCTCTCTGTCCCAGGTGTCCCTCAGTGCCACCAAGTGCCTCAAATCTTGCCTCCCATGTCATCACTGCCAGGCGATACGTAGCTAGATCTATTCTAGCTTGCAAGGTATAACTGCGAGTCATACTGATTACTAATACTGCTAACGGTAATTGCTGTTTACACTATCTACACCAAGGAGCTTTAATAAACCGTTATTAAACCTCCTTGATTTACATACACACTCGCAGAACTACAGTTAGTTGGTACCGTATAGCAATTATACCATGGTCAGCTAAAGGCGTCTTCTTTGGTTCTCATAAGGAGGATTTGATGACTCTTCGGAGCTCAGCCCACTTGACCACTGAAGAATAGACAGACCAACGGTGTTGCCTGGCATGCTACCCAAGGAAAAAAAGTGTCTACAGGACATTGGCAATATGTCCCTCACAGAGACCGCAGCGGCCTTAACCACTCGCTCCTTGAAATTTATGCTATTTAGAAGTGAATAGCTGGTCTTCCAGGCCTTATGATGTTGGCAGTAGAATAAAAGTAATCGTATAGGGCCAATTTTTTTTTTTTTTTTTTCTGATGGAAGGAAAGAGCCAGGCAGACACATTCGTTATTTTTGTTTAGTGGTTGTTACATTTGAAGAAGAGACATAGTAATATGCCGTATTCTGGTTAAGACATTCCGGGTCAAAATGATGCCTGATGTTGGCCGAATATGACTAGTAAAACTTGCTGCATGGTATTGTACATACGGCAGTTAAGAAATTATATATCAAAGCGTCTTTTTGCTGATATTTTCACACTATTTCCGCGTTTTGGGTGCATTCCATCTCTTAGGTATACCTATTTATTATATATTCTTTTGTCTAGACGGACCAAGTATTATAATATAACGAAATATGGTCTGTTATTGGCGATTATGGAACAAGGGGAAACTGTGATGTAGGTAGCACGTCTGGCAGCTGTTCAGGTCACAGAGGCGAGAGCGAGGTCCCATACCCTGCTGTTCAGATTCCGCCATATTAAGGGAATGTTCTATCCCGTGTATCTCTTCAGACCTGTCATACTTTATTACCGTGCAAATACAAGCCACTCTGCAGAGTATTCTAGCGTGAATTGGCTGTATTAGTCATGACTTCACACTACATTATGGCAGTGTACCTGAACACAATGATGCATTGGAAGTTGTGACCCAAAACAGGAAGCCCATTCAGACACTTTTAACTGACCTGTCAGAATATCGTACGCTGCTGGAAGACTTGACTGTTACACGTTCATTGTAAGCAAATGTTACTATTCACTTAATTTGAAACAATTCACGCTACACACTTTTAATAATGGTTTTCACTCATGACTGACTTGTATGCAGATAATTTTGTATGTTCGAGATTTTATTGAAAGCAATACACGCACATAGGCTTATTTTCACCTAACATGTTTGCATCCCTGCCCGGGAGTGGCTGCGTCTTTCACTCCGGCCCACAATTCTCGGAAGCGCGTAGAAAGCTTGCGGCCTGGGTAGTAGTACGAGTATGTTTACGAAGTTCACAGGAGACCTGCGCGAAAGGAGTGCGTCAGAAAATGCCTGTTTTCGAGCCTTCGAGGCGCTTACGAGGAACTGAAGAAGACGCCTTTCAACAACACCAGACAATTTCTCTCTCTCTCTCTCTCTCTCTCTCTCTCTCTCTCTCTCTCTCTCTCTCTCTCTCTCTCTCTCTCTCTCTCTCAAATATTTAGGTTTATTAGAAGTGAGTGGAGGTGGAAACAGGCTGTAGTGAGATGAAAAAAAAGTAAGAGGGGAGTGGAATTCTCTCAAGATTCAGCAGCTCTCTCTCTCTCTCTCTCTCTCTCTCTCTCTCTCTCTCTCTCTCTCTCTCTCTCTCCAATAATAATAATTGGTGCTTGAGGTCTCTTGTATAATCACTCGGCGTTAAATGGCTGGAGCTCAAACAAACTCTGTTGCAGGCACGAATCCAGTATTTTCTAATATCCTCGTCTTTTGGAAATCTAAAGTATCTAATTTCAGTGTTTGCAGTCTTCCTTTTATCATTATAACACCAATGCATTGAACAAGAACTTGGCATAATATAGGTCAAGCCTTAAGGACATAATTATGTACACATGAACGGCGCTATATTGACAGCAAGAGCGGGACAAGGTCAAAAAAGGGGGCTGGGCGCAGGTAAGGTCACGATGCTCCTGCCCCCAATGCGTGCTGGTAGACCCGTTTGACCTGGTAATACTACAATGAACTGTACGAAAGGAAAGCGTATGATTTGCGGTGGGGGAGGGGTGATGTCGAGGGGTCCATAGAAGTTCGAAGCCTTGGGGTCCCTGCTATGAGTTAATAAGGCACTGCCTATGAGGCTACTCTACACACAACATGCTGATGTGCTCCTACAGGACTGCTATATATACGCATTCGTAACAATATGTTAAGAGACGTTCTTCCTTTGACACAGCGAAATGGGGTTTAGTAATCTTTTATGTAATGTAATAAGTACAGAGGTTGGTGAACAATGGCACTTTTTACATCCTGATGGGAGCAGAGTGTTGTGAGAGTCATCACTGCATCAGCAGGTATCGCGTAGTGTTACAAGCTATAACTACGCATACAATTACTGGGTGATTAGAGTAATCTGGGGACTCTGGTAAGTATTGTTCATGATCTACTGGATCATAGTATTGTCACAATCTTTCCAGCACGAGGTGTAAATAGGGATCGTAGGTTAAGTTGGCATCTCACGCTCCTTAATAATAAATATAGTCAACGAGTAATCACATCACTTTAATTATCTCATTTGCATTTCGGAACTCACAAATCATCAATATGACAGCTCGACTTAATTCTTAATTCAAACCTGTGTATCTTACCCTAGGGGTGATTAACTGGTATTTATTTGTATTTTTTTTTCCGCGAATGCATTATTTTGGTAACATCTCGATAGGTTATCTGTCTGACGTCGGTGGTAATGCAACAAGATGAATTATTTACGCCCCCAGAAGAGCGAGGTTGAATTTCCTTATCCTGCAATGAGAAATGTGATTCGTGTGTATTTTTATTTATTTATTTATTTTATTTTATTATTTTTGTTAAATATACCCAAATATTTATTTGTGAACAAGATGTGCAAATGCAAACCTTTTCCTGCGTAAATGCTTGCGGTATTGGTCGTTGTTCTCTCTCTCTCTCTCTCTCTCTCTCTCTCTCTCTCTCTCTCTCTTAAAGATTCTACTTACACCTTCGTTATTTTCGCCTCGCCCTTGTTCTGCCCCCCCTCTCTGTTCTGTAAGTGCTTTCCTCCCTATTTTCACCTCACCTCTGTTCTGTCCACCTCCCTCTTCTGTAAGTGACTTCATCTGAGTTCTGGTCATCTCTGTGTTCTATATGTAAAATCTAATGTTAACCAGTATCTTTATCGTCATGCCTTTCAGTGGCAAATTTTCATTGGAACTCCGTTTGTTTTTTTTTGTTTTTTTTTTCTTCTCACTATTTACTGTTTCAAAAGAGGAGTGTTAGAACATCTCAAAAACTAAATTGGTAATTTTCTTTAATGCTGTTTCTTTCTGAGAAGCTTTTTTTTTTTCTGTGCCCTTGGCTAGGCTCCTCAACATGTAAAAAAAATAATAAATGAATAAATAATAAATAAATAAAAAGGAAGAAAAAAAAAAGCTTTATTATGCAAGTGAGTACGTTAGGAAATGCACTGACAAAGAATAAATTCAGAGTATAATTATATATAAGTCTTAGATCTTGTAATCTATGAGGATTTCATTTTATTTAGTCAGCACACCTGTCAGTTCATTGTGTAATGACAGAACAGACAAGGCCAGCCAAGTCTTATTTATCTCTTGAATAGTAAAGATGTTGGACTCTGTTGGTGTCCTTACCGATTTGACTCCCGGCAAAAGCTTGAACAGTAAAGGTCTCTGTTGGTGTCCTTATAGGTTTGATTCCCACTAAAAACATCTCACAGCCTGTTTATCCAAGTGTGCTAACTTGACACTTCTGAACTGCTCTGTACACATATATTTGATTAAGCCTTATTTATCTGCAGGGTTTAAGATCTGTCATAAAGAGACAATTTTTGTGGGATTCTGAACTGAGCTAGATGTGGGTTTTTTGCTGCCCAAACCCAACATTAACAAGCTGTGATAATATTCAGCCTAATTGTCATTATCCTTAAATATATCTCTTTATTTCTTGTAATGTATCATTACATATGATTGACAAGTTTTCAAGATTACAGGCCATGATGTATGTAATGCAGCACACCTGGAGGGCTGCATGCTGCCCAGTGCTCCCCATTTCTTGCTTGGCCGTTGCAAGAATGGGAGCACATCAAATGGCAGAAGCTGTACAGCACAAGAAAACTGTTCCCAAGTCAGTTAAAGAAATTCCAGGCCCTCCCACCTTCCCTGTGATTGGGTGCATACCAAGCTTATTTATCTCAGGAATGTGTGAGTATGAGTTAGATTTGTTTACCTGTTGCTATGAAAACATAAGTAATAGGTCATATTTATGAAAATTTGTAAATACATACTTTTTATTGTGTTCATTATGTGTGTATATATGTACTCAATATTCATGCATGTATAGATATTTTGTATTTATGAATTAATCTATACATGTATTGTGTATGCATATTTATTTGTCATAACTCTTCATTGTCTGAAGCCTATCCTATGAAGTTAATTCACAAGATGTTTGTGGACTTGGCAAAGAAGTATGGACCCATAGTGAGATTAGAGAACCCACAGTACTCACCTATGGTCATGGTGACTGACCCCAGCCACATAGAGGCAATGATCAGAGGAACCATGGACAACCCATTACGATATGGCTTCTTCTCACTCAAGAAAATCAGATATGAAGCAATAGACAACTACTTTGAGGGAAAAGCAGGTCTTCTAATTGAGTGAGCCTATTTATATATGGTTTTGTTACTTATATTGATTGATGAAATATTTTTTTTCAAGCACTTTTATCTTCTTTGAGGTATGATAGTCAAGCTTTGTAGATGTATTTCTTGTGATTCATTCCAAGAGCCTAACTTTTCATATACAGTATAATGGTTGACAGATTGTACCATCTTAACTGTTATTCCTAGTCCACATGGTCCTCATCATTGTTCCTATTATTCATTAAATAATTATTTGTGTCTGTGTTTAACATAAATGTACCTATTTATGCTTTAGTTGTATATAGGACCTAAGCTTGGCTCATGTGGTCATTGGTATTTATTAAGTTCTTGCCGTAACTGAGGCCTACTTTGCTTTTCATCATTTCATCCTTTAATACATTTCATATTTCTTTACCTTGCATGGGGAAAGCTATATTTGTTTGTGTTAGTCACGCATCTTCCTTTCCTCTGTTTTTCTTGTGTCTCTCCAGACATCCAAGTTTTCCTCTCCTCTTCTCTTATGTGTGTACCTATGTGTAATTTCAGTGTGAGTCAAATGTTTTTCATCCTCTATGGCACAGGAATGGGGAGGAGTGGTGGCGTGTGCGAAGTCGGGTCCAGACTCCTATGATGAGGCCTAAGAATGTGAGTTCTTATTTGCCTGAGGTGGATCAAGTCACCCTTACCTTTGTGGAAAGGTAAAAAAAATGAGATGTGTGGTTCAGCAATCTTCAGAAAAGTACTGGTGTAAATTGAGAATCAGTCTTTTGATATGTTGGACATATGAAGTAAGTCGTTATTTGTCTTTCAGGATGGCCTCACTTCAGAAGCAGCACGGTGAGATGCCCAAAGACTTTCAGACTGAGTTGTACAAGTGGGCTCTAGAGTGTAAGTTTTCTTAAAAGCCCTCAGAAATTGAAAAGGGTGGTGGCTTTCTATTCTGTTGAAGTAATTAATTATAAACACACAATATTATTTGTTATTATATATTAACACATGTTAATATGAATATTATTATGTATTAATATATGAATATTTTAATTTTAACATGAAGAAAACCTTGGTGTGAAAATTGCCTGAACAGACATTTCAACAGCTTCATTGCTGGCCATAACTCTAAACTTTTCCTGTGCCCTCAGGTGTGGGGCTGGTGGCTCTCAACCGTCGCCTTGGATGCCTGGTGTCTGATTTACAGGAAGACTCTGAACCCATGAAACTCATCAACCTGGTAAATGATCTCTTCAGTTGCTTGCATCTGAATGAGTTTGGTTTACACTTATGGCGCTTCTTTCCCACCAAAACCTACAGAACGCTGAGAGAAAAGCACAATGAGTTTTTAAGGTAAAGTGATAAAGTGTTTTCTCTTCTGAAATCATGTCAGACAAATCTCTACATTACATTGTCATACAGTTACAATATCTTTTTCCTCTTAGTTTCTCTGCCCCATTCCAAACACATCACATAATATCCTCATATCCATTTCTATTTTTTGGTAATATTTATTTTAATTTCCCATGTATCTATCAGCACTTCTCCTTTTGTAACTTCAGAGAGATCCTGTGTGATATCTTATTATGAAAATCTTTCTCTGGCCATTCTTGCATTGGAGCATACACTGAAAATGTAGGTGTAATTTTCCCTTCAGTCATCTTTATCTTCATACAGTCATTCCCTCTTACTGCCTGTGTTTCACTTCACCCATTCCTCCCTCACCAAGACTACCACTTCTACTCTCGTGCAATTTCTGTCACTCAATCAGAATTTGTACTTGTCTTCTCCATCTCACCTTCTCGATCTTCATACAGTCTTTCCATCTTACATTCCACCTAGGCTCCCACTCCTACTTTCCTTTCAGTTCTGCCACTCAATCAGAATTTATACTTCTCTTCTCCACCTCCATAAATCCTTGTACTGTGTACTGTACTTGCATTTAACCTACTGTACTGTACACATATCCTCTCTTCTTTCAAGCATCATTATAACCTCTGCTGTGTGCAGCTGTAAAGCTCATGTTCACTGTGGCTAACCTCTGTTCTTCTCCTTTAAACTCAGAGCGTCTTAGCATTCCTAACTACTAAAAGAATGATGGAGGTTGGGGCCATTTGATACTGATTGCCATGACTAATTTTTCATTTCTTTGGAAGAAAATACTATTAAGTAAACATACATAAGCACACACTGATACTGAAATTGTTCCATTGTTCTGTATTAGACTTGCAGACAGCAACATTCGTGAGACTGAAGCATTGCTGTTGGCTATGGGTACGGAGGATCAAGAAATCACCTTACTGGAGAGGTTGCTTATGGTGCCTGGTCTCACTCGCAAGGATGTTGTAACCTTCATCCTTGACATGCTATTTGCTGGCATAGACACAGTAAGGCTGAATCATATATTATTGCCATAAAATATAAGGGTTGAATGTAAAATAAAATACGACTGAGCTTTGAAAGTACATTTTTTTAAAACATGTATTCTTTGCAGACTTCCCACACCATGGCATTCACTTTGTACCTTCTGGCACGCAATCCTGAGGTGCAGGCAAAGCTGCAGCAGGAAGTGGACAGTGTGGTGGGTGAGCACAATGGGCCACTCACTGTGCACCATCTGGCTCAATTTTCTTATATGAAGGCAGTCATCAAGGAAGCATTCAGGTATGTGCATGAACAATATCCAGATTTACATATAGTATTTATTGGTGTATGTCTACTATTTATTGATTTCTCCTCATTTTCAGGGTCTTCCCTCTTGTGATTGGCACCACCCGCAGTCTAGACAAAGACCTAATCCTTGGTGATTACTTGATTCCTAAAGGTGTAAGTATATTGTTTTGTAGTCCATTCAGGTTCATAAAGGTTTATGAAATTAGATCTTTGAATTGCCTGCTTGTTTGTAAGAAAAATATTATATAGATTGTTCAGTAGATGAAGGTCAGATACCACATGACAGATTGCAGACCAAATTCAGCAGCTGGTAGTTTAAATCTTACCAATTTTGTTAAGTGAAATGGAAATCAAATGAAAAAAAAATGTTTTCTCATTCATGTTTTATTTTTTTTCAATAAGATTATAAACTTGTTAAAATATTGAAGAGGAACATCATTGTCACTCGTGGTTTTACAGAACACTGTATAGGATAGTTATGTAATTAATTTGACTTAGAATCAGTCATGTACTCGTATATACAAGTATTCAAGAGAGTGAAAAACAGAAATTTATGGTTGCATTGTTGTCTTACTTTCATGACTTGTGATGGGGACGGTACAGTGGGCTGTGTTTGGCATCAACATGTTGACAGGATGGGATGAAGCATACTTCCCAAGGGCTAAGGAATTTGTGCCTGAACGCTGGTTGAGACATAAGCCTCTAGGTCCCATTCACCCCTATGCTGTCCTGCCCTTCGGAGCTGGTACAAGAATGTGCATTGGCAGGCGCTTAGCTGAGCAGGAGATGCATGTCTTCCTTGCAAGGGTAAGGCACATTAAGCCAAAGTTGATATATGAAAAAAGAAGAAAACAGGATATTACAGTGAGCTAAGAGCATCTAGGAGGACCCTTAACTCTTCCACACTTATTTTTATACTAAACTACCTATGTAAAATATTCTTGTGGACTAGACAATACAAAATTTATTTTTTATTCTCCCTTTATTGTATATTTCCATGCAAACTACATTTTAATACTACTCTGAATGTTACCAAAATACAGCTATAGTAGTAAAAACCTTAAAAAAAACTGATTAACCATACCACTGATATGAGGGTGGTCATGGGATGGTAGAGGTGGCACTGACCATCAGACTGTCCCCAGGATGAACCTTTGGAAAGTTCTGTGTATGGGTTGATTCATGCACTCTTTATCCCCCTGGAGTTAAGAACCACACCTAGAAGTGATGTTTGTCAGATGAAACTGACAAATACCAAATGATCACCAGATGAGATGACTGGATATTGAATTCAAGAGATTTTTTTTTTTTTTATAATGGCAAAGGAAGTGGTTATAGTGTCAAGTAGAATTCTACATTTGACAAGCTGTAGACAAAAATATTAAACTTGTGGATGCATTGTGCAGATGAGAATTCACTTAGATCTTTATTTACTTTGTGTATGTTTGTCAGAATATCTGAAAATAAATGAAATCCCCATCTCTCTCTCTCTCTCTCTCTCTCTCTCTCTCTCTCTCTCTCTCTCTCTCTCTCTCTCTCTCTCTCTCTCTCTCTCTCTCTCTCTCTCTCTCTCTCTCTCTCTCTCTCTCTCTCTCTCTCTAATAATAATAACAATAATAATATCAAAAGCAATAGCTAGAGTTTAAAAGACAGACAAAAACCAAGATCACTAGTAGGCCATATCATTATGATATCTTTCTTTTCTCAGGTGATGCAGCGGTTCACTGTTGATTACAAGTATGAGGACATAGAAGGTCACACCAGCATGGTATTTGTTCCATCACAACCACTAAGATTCAATCTCACTGAGCGGTCCTGATCAGCTTATGTGTGGTATCAAGAGAGGACTGGGAGCTTTGATAAAACAAAATAAAGTTGATGTTGAGGACCAAAGAGTGGCCTGTGCAGGGTCACTATAATGCTTGAAACCTTAGAATCACAAAGGAGTGGAAGCAAGGAAGTAAGGAAAGGCAACACTACTGTCAGAAATATTATTCCAACAGGGAATTCAATAGTGATGAGTATTAGTTCAGTTCAAATGTAAAAATCCACCCTAATGAGTGGATGAACCAATAAGATCTGGATTGAGCAGATTCACATTCCTGGAGCAAACCATTATCAATCTGCCTGGTAAGTGGGGAGTTAGTCGCATTCAAGAAGGAGCTGGATATATATACGCTGCTCTCTCAGTCAAGTTAGACTCAAACTATCATTCAGTGTAGCTCAATGCTTCTCCTCTTCAACTCGGCTCACTACCACTTCTGGCAGACATTCCACACCAAACTCCAGCTGAGTACTCTGTTTAGTCACAGGCTTGTGCACTGATAGGTACTTAGCTTCCTGTGTGCCTGCCTAAACAAAGGTAATACTTTTAAGCTGGCACTGGCCTTTTTATGCCAGTTAGCCACACCAGTCTTTTGTTATAAGTATCCTAACTGACAACTGTTAAGTCATGCCCTCTTTATCTTGATATAATGAACTGCAGCAAGGTTCTGTTTTTACTGTCCTGTTTTCATTATTTTCACTGTTAGCTATGAAATTTATGTATCAGCAGTTAGCTAAAAGCTTAGTGATGACAGTCATAAAAAGGAAAACCAGAAAAATATAATGATAATATGGTAATTACAGTAGTGTGACACATATTTGTCTCTGCATGCATTGAGCCATTTTCTTAAAATCCTATGATTTTTTTTTAGAAAACTGTGAAGAGACACATACTTCCTTCTGTTTTTTCTCTGAATGCTACTTTACCCAGTATCTCAGTGTACTATTGTAAAAGGGATATACTGGGTCACAGCACACACACACACACACACACACACACACACACACACACACACACACACACACACACACACACACACACACACACATACACACACACACACACACACACACACACACACAAATTGAGTAGCATGACAAAAGGACAGAGCTGAAAGTGGTGTCACTGAATTATATCACTCACCTTAGCCACTGAAAATACTTTTTGAGATGGCAGTGATGGTTTGATAGATAACTTTCTATTGTTTACTTGATATTGTTATCATTATCAGAAGTTTAGCAAAAATTTAACTCTTCTACTTATGGTAACAAAGAATGTCATGCCATTAACAACTATCAGAATAACTTAGGGAAAAAAGACCTATCTACTTCAGCAGACTAAACTGAAATGGTGCTTCTTATACATATATATATTTAACTTGCTTGTTTGTGGATGGAGAATGTATTTGTTATGTCTTGCTGAATGATTGTAAAGTCACAGTGCATGTGCCACAATGGTGTCATGGTTATAGAGTCATGTTGACCATCACATTCACTTTTCCATCCCACTGTCATACTGACAATACCTTGCCTCTTGTGAACAACACCAACATTGCTGGTGTTCATTTAACTGCACCTTCCCATGCAGCTGTGTCACTGCATTCCAGCACAATAAATTGTGCAAATTAGCAAGACTCTTTTAAATTTATAGTTAACAATTTGGTGTTTATATACTGCTACTGATTTTTTATATCAACAAGATACAAATAGCTGTTTAGGCTATGTGTATAAGGAAATCTGTGGATGAAATGATTCACACGTACAAGCACAACAGAACTATACTACAAGTAACAGGAATAAACTTTGAGTACCTCTGCATAGCCTCACAGTTTTCCAACACTCCCTTTCATGTGCTGGTCCAAATATCTGGAATTCCATTCTTGAACATGAATTTAAAAAACAGTACAAAACTACATAATTTCTTGTTGAACTTATATTTAATTTTTCCCACTGTTTTCTTCCTTTTTTAGGGTTCAAATTATAAATAAGTTTTGTTAAATTAAAATTAGGCATATTTTATCATTAACTGGTATTTAATGTGTATATAAAATTATATGATTATTAATTACCATATATTTTATATTATGTATTGCTACTAATATATAGTATTTTATTTATTTTATTTATTTATTATTATTATTTTTTTTTTTTTTGCATGATTGCACTAAATGCTGCCCAAAAAGCATTGCTTCAAAATGGGCTACTTATGTTTACCTATACTGTTAAGTACCAAATGTGTTTTCTTTTGTTTTGTATAGGTATAATAAAGTGTTTTAAGTGTTACATTATATGTGATAGACAATGGTTTATAAAGTAGCCACACAAACAGAGGATGCAAGGCATGGGTATGACCATCCAATTATATGTGCCACTGCATTAGTGTGACATGTAATAAAAGAAGCATGGATTTTAGGATGAGGCACTTGCATTAGCTGTCCATTATAAAGTAGCAGTATGTGATTGATGTCAGGACAAGGCAGGCCTCCTGAGTGAGAGAACAGTTTGCTACTCCAGTAGATATATAGCTAGATTTTATTTCTTGACATGCTAGAAGAAAGGTGTAGGTGAAGATCTAAGAAGCCCATATTCTTAGGTTTCCTTAGTAATAATAATAATAATAATGATCTTATTTTTTTCAATTTTGAGGTTGTTGGCCTTGTCAGGGCTGGAATGATATTGATATGGACAAATAGACAGACAGATCTATTTTTCCTAGTTTTATTTGTACTTGGTGAATGTTGTTCTACAGTTCTTAGTTGCTGTTAAGGGTTTGTCTTGTAGTGTGAGGACTTAGTACGAGTATATTATGACTGCTGGTGTGTAGGCAACTGTACTGGATGATTTTAAAAATATTCTCTAATAAAAATCAAAAGAAAATAAGTTGTTTATATTTAACTTGCATCTTATAAGTAAGCTTTTAGGAAGATGATCCAACAGGAAAGTGGAATTATTTAAATCTTGAAATCTAAACAATATTTCAGAAAAGGAAATTGTATAAAACTAATGTTATTTTGTCTTGTAGATAAAATTACACTTTCTAAATTATCTCTACTGGAACAATTAATATTCTTTTAAAAATTCTAGTGTGAGCAATAACTAGCCATAACATGATGTGCCTTCTTGCATTCCTGGCCACATTAACTTAAGATGTCTCATTTGTCAGCCTTTTCCATTATCTCATGTGTCACTGTAAGTTCAAGGTACAGTTATCATTTAGCTGTGAAACAGAAATTGGTCCCTGCTTGCTTGTCACTACCCTTCTTTTCAGCATGAGAGCAGCAGGAGTCTGGATTAATAAAAAAAATTATAAAGATTGTGAATCATCCTTGAGGTATAGAAATTTGCTGGGGTTCAAGTGGGGTTGAAGCCACATTTTGCCTTTATCTTTATATTTCCAGGCAATTATTATCCTCTAGATCAGTGGTTCCCAAACTTTTTCAGGTTGTTTATACATGATCCTTATCCATGGCCCACCACCAAGCATAAACCATGACTTCAATGACTGTCAACAGTCCTACACTCATTAAGTCCATATAAAAACCACTCTAGCAAATCCTGTAATTTTACTAATTCCATTTGCTATTTTTTTCTTTTGTTAAGAATTAATGAAAAATTGTAGTTTGCCTTTGCTGAATTTTATATAATTATTGAAGTGGTACTAAAGAAGTGACATAATGCACATAAAAATATGTCTATACTTAAAGTAATCAATAAATGACATTATTGCAGAAAGCTGTTTCAACAATAAGCAAACAAAAAAATAAAATAAAACAAAATTCCACAGGATTAAAAGTGTATTAATCCCACGCAATATGATCTTATCTTTGAATCTGATAACTTTATAATTCTGAAGTGAAATCCGATCATGGGGAGTCATAATTAACCGCCACAACCATGGCCTTCAGTGGCCACACACCCATTTCCTCCCAGACTATTTGCTTCTGAACATTCATGCCAAGTTCATGTTTCCTTCACTTGTGATTCCATTCCACTCAGTGTGATGAATGATGTTGCAGATTATCAACAAACTTCTTGATTCATGGTTTTATTTCACTTAAAACACACAGTAGGTCATGCATGCTTCACTTCAAGTCTGTTGCAATATTTCATCTTAGTGTGGAGTAGTTGAGAGAATGCAGCCCCACAGGAATAAGTTGATGAAAATGGTAGGAGGTGTCGAAAACCCATTTATCTATGTAGTCTAGCCATTTGTACTGAACCTGTAATTTCCCTCCACTGGCTACCTACCTGCAAAACACCTTTGGTTTAATACATACATATCCTCAGATTATGGCCTGGCTACCTACTTGCAAAACACCTTTGGTTTAATATATACATATCCTCAGATTATGGCCCCCTACATTCTGCTATATGGGCCCCAGTTTGGGAACCACCACTCTAGATACTTTCACTTTGGAGGCATATCCTATACCAACACAAGGAGAAAGGTATGATGATTCACGAGCCATGACTGAAAAAATTATGTGATCAAAAGTAGCGAAAAATCATAAACTTAGCACAAATGAGTGGAAAGAAACCATTTTACACTATTTCACTTAATCCTTATTTTCGTGTATTTGTACTTACATTAAAGCTGCAAGATAAAATTTCACCAGGGAGACGATACTGGGCTCAGATTTTCATTATATAAATTTGTGTTGCCATGAAATTAAATAAAATGAGCTGTGTAAGATTGACTTTGGAGCATGTAGGCAAAGTAAGATGGCAACTTTTATAGGCCCTGAAGTTCACTCTAGTCTAACTTTGTGACTGTGGCTAAAATTTAGAAGTATTTTAGATGATGTTTTTCCTTCATACTCTTTATTTACGAAAAGTTTCCAGCTAGATTCTGAAGCATTTTTAGAAAGGATTTCCTCAATTTCTTCAGCTTCTAAGTACATGCTACATAATTTGTTACTGTTGACCACCAAACATGGGTGATATTGCTGACAGATTTAGGAACATTTGGGTACTGTTGTTTCTTACTATTTTTCTCGATTATTTAGGGGACTACTGACTGAACAGTAAATCATTATTGCTTAAGGTGTCATTATTAACCATATTTAAGAGCATTATTAAGCATTGTTAAGTATTGTTTTCGTGAATTGTTAACCATATTTTAAAAATATTTTAGATACCGTTCATTCCACTTGTCCTCATTTAGACTGCAAGAGGAATGTTCTTAAGGCTAGTGACCGACGTTTGACTGTACAAAAAAGCATTATTAACTTATCTGACATTATTAATCATATCCAAGAGGCTTTTAGGTAGAGTTCATTTCTCTTTTCTTAAATTATTTAAGGTAGGAGAGTAATGCAGTACTCATAACTATTCAACAATGACTGCTTATTATGTGACATTACGGATCAAAACATTTTAAACAGACATTTTTCTTTTCTGCAGTTAATTAAGTCACCGGAGTAATGCGATTTAATTAGGTGACAGAGTGTTGGCAGAACAGCAAATATTTATTAGTGTATCTGACATTACTGATAACAACATTTCATGTACTGTTATTCCCTCTTTCCCTTGGTTATTTAAGGCACGGGAGCAAAGTACCGAGAGACTGCGAGTGTTGGCTGAGCGGGACTGTGAGTGACCTTGTAGCTTGAGCCTCAATCAGCTGACCTCGTGTGTGTGTGTGTGTGTGTGTCTGTGTCTGTGTGTGGCCCTATCTAGCCCATGTTGTGAGTGCCTCCACGTGTCTGCATATACGTAGGGAACACAATACCTCTGAGGTACTCATTCTGAAAGCCCATTCACTCCTTTAACATGGGTGACTATTATTGCTACCTTGGTCTGCTTACTTGACTGGGAGCAAAGCTATTGTCGGTTTTTTCACGCACTGCCATGGTTTCTCAGGTGAATTCCCGTGCATCGTATAACACAGTGTGAAGGAATGGCCCGAAGTGATTGGGAGGAGGTGCTGTGTTGGGTTAGGCAATGCAGAGTACAGTGACCAGGAATGATATCTTGTTACCATGTCTGTGGCACCGTGTTGGGTTAAATTAACACCAAGTTTAACACCGACTAGGGTTCAGGTTTAGGTTGTCTGGCTGTGAAGGAAGAACGCTGTGTAGGAATGGTGTTTAGTGGTCAAATTAATTAGCAGTTTTTGAAGAACACTGAGCAAGAATGGTACAGTGTTACCATGTCCGGGACCGTGCTGGGTTCAGTTAGCACCAAGTAGAGTTCAGATTTAGATCAGCTGGCTGAGAGCATGGAGCACTGATTATGAATGGTGTTGTTCAGTGATCAGGCTAATCAGCTGTTTGTGAGAAACACTGAGCAGGAATAGTGCCTTGTTAGTATGTCTTTGGCGTTGTTGGGCTCCATAAGGGTAATTGTTGAGTCATTTCCCTGTCTTATTACTGATCTGTTCTCTTTCCACTCTATAGATACACCTAAAACATAAATATAAGGTGGGGAAAGAAATGTCCTCGTCCATAAGGAAGGATTGGGGAGGGAAGAATTGCTTAAGTAATGTTATGTTGGGTATTATTACATTAGATTAGTGTCCTTAAGGGAATGATCCGGGGGGCGAAGACCCTTGGTTAGATTAGGTAATGTTAGGTTAGGTTAGTTGCTGTATACTTATATAAAACATTACTTAACCTAACTGGGGCTTTAGCCCCTTTGGACACACCCCCCACCTTTAAGAATACTAACTTAGCATTATCTAACTAACCTAACATTACCTAACCTAATCTAACCAGGGGGCCTTCATCTCCCTGGATCCTCCCTTAGGGATGGGGGCACTTCTCCCACTCCTTATATTTATGTTTTTGGTATATCTAAAGGTATATGTGAAAGAATGAAAGAGAATAGATAAGGCCTGGAAAGGACTCTTGATTACCTGAGTAAGGACTGAATGAGGTTCAGGTTTATGTCAGCTGGTTGTGAGCAGGGAGCACTAAAAGCAGGAATGTTGTTCAGTTATCAGATCAGCAGACTGGCAGAGTACAATAATTAATAATGGTGTCTTGTTACAGTGTCTGAAGCAGAGGAATCAGGTTAGCTGGCTGTTAGTGAGGAACACTGAGCAGGAATGGTGTTTTGTTACCATGTTTGGAGCACTGTGTAGAGATTTAGGCTAACTGTCTGTTAGTGAGGAACACTGAATAAGAATGGTGCTTTTGGGTATTATAGAAATAATCTTAGTGTACTAATTTAGAGACATTGTCTATTTATCACCTTTGAAAAAATGTGATACTTTTTCAGATTATGAATGAATCTACAGTGAAATTAGAGAACAGAATTAATGTAAACTTTTTCACTTAATCTCATAGGTTAGGAGATTAATAATATAGAATGAGTACCTTCATACCATTCTTTATTCTTTATTTGAATCTCTGGCTCTGTTCCACTCTGCAGGGTCTTCAGTCTTGAACATAGAAATAGACATTTAGGTGTATATATATATATATATATATATATATATATATATATATATATATATATATATATATATATATATATATATATATATATATATATATATATATATATATCATAAATTTAAAATCACTAAAACTAGGTAAAAATAACCTTTCCAAATACTCTGCTAATATTATGCAATAATATATTGTGTGAAATTATCAAGTGTACTGATACAATACAATTAAAATAAAGAAAGCTTAGATTGGTTATTATATATATATATATATATATATATATATATATATATATATATATATATATATATATATATATATATATATATATATATATATATATATATATATATATATCCACTGTCACAGTATATACTGCTATATTTAGTAACTTATAGTACTGATATCTTACAAGTAAACACTTGGTCTATATATAATTACAATAAAGCAGACTGGAATTAGTGAAGTAATATTGTTGTATCTACACAAATCCACAAATCACATTTACAAAGCATAGTTCTCAGTGAACATCTTATCTTGGAGATCACAGCTGTTAGAGAACAGGAATGTTTTCAGTTTTGAATATATTAACATTTTCACTATTTTTCACTGATCTTGGTAGTTTATTGTACAATCTTGGTGCATAATTTTGGAATGCCCTAAGACCTATATCAGTATTGTATCTTGGTTTCTTAAGTCTAAACACATTCAAAGTATATCTGATAACAATGCCAGTGCCTAACTGAAATGCTTGAAGCAAATTTCTTAAGTATTCAGGCTTTCCAGTTTTCATGACCAGGTATGTCAAAACAAATTTTATATACAGTCCTAGCTTTTATAGACAGGCAATGCAGTTCATTAAACACAGGTGTAATCCTATCAAAAGGTGACACTTTCTTTATCAGTCTAGTTGCTTTATTCATGACACTGCAATTTTTTAACTTATATCTGAGTATATTGTAGTATATTGAATTACAATAATCTAATCTATTCGTAACACAGCTGTGGACTAGCACTTTAACAGAGTATTCATCAAGATATTTCCTCATTAAAGGAATATTTCTTGGATTATATTCTGATATTCTTATAAACTCATTAATTTGATAATTGAAGTTCATGTGTTTATCAAGAATTATCCCCAGGTCCCAAACCTTTTGAGTTACATTGATAGGTTAACCATTCACATGAAGATTCTGTAATCTGCGTTGTTGCCTTAGGTCACCCTTTTTACCAACAATTAGAAGTTAAGTTTTATCTTCATTCACTTTCTTACATCCATGCCTTCTTTTATATATGCCATTATTCTATTCAAATGATGCTCTGTGTCCAATACATTATTCATTGTCAGATAAAACTATCACTTCATGTTCCCTTAGAAGATGAGAAAGTTCAATAGTGTAAATACAAAACAATATTGGTCCCAGGACACTTCCCTGAGGAACACCCCTTCTTAGTGGATATTGTTCAGAAAAGGAGTTTCCCCAATTGAACACAAAAACTCTTGTTTGTTTAATAGCTCTCTAGGTAATCAAGTGCTCATTGTGTTATACCAATAGCCATCATATCTTTCAACATTTCATTCACTACTGTGTCGAATGCAGCACTTAAATCTAACAGCACTAGTACGCCACATTTTCCCTCATCCATCATTTCAATCAAATTATTGGTAACATTACATAATACTGTTTCAGCTGAATGAAATTTTCTGTATGTAGACTGAGTATCAGGTAAGACATTAATGTTCACTAGATATTCTATTAATTGGTCAAATATTACATTTTTTTAGCACTCTACTTAAGAATGACAAATTGGAAACTGGCCTATATGAGGAAAAGCTTTGATGATTGTGATTATCCTTTAAGATAGGCTTGACAATTGCCAACTTCTCTCTTTGTGGAAATACACATTCAGAAATTCTCAAACTCTCATCATCAACATCTGATATGGGAAGTGGATCATTACAACAGTATGTCTTATATTCTTTACCAGTACCTCAAAATAATCAAAGGTAACTTCTCAAAAGCAAGACAAACCTCCATATGGGATATCAGGCAGATACTTAAGTGAAAATACAGTTTCAGTGCTTTGATAACCAACAACAAATCTTTCAGTTTTCTCATCAAAATATTTCATGAATTCATTCACTAAATCCACACCTGTAAAACAATCAGGAAACCATCTTTTCTTAGTAAGGGAAAAAGCCTCTTATTATTAGAACCTGCATCTGCAAGTTTCTGTCTATAATAGATACACTTTTGTTTCCTAATTAGTCTATTCACAGCATTCCTTGCTGTTACACACTCTTGTCGTGATTCCTGAGTCTTCAACTTCAACTTCACTTTCTCTTCTTACATTTTTTTTTAGTTTAACGGAATTTCTAATCTCATTATTAAACCATGGGGGTGTTATCTTTCTCCATAATTACTTTTTCTACCACAGGACACATCTCATCATACTCTCCTTGAAGTACACTTCTGTATAAGTGACTCTTACAACTCAAGGAATTATCAGATGACCTGCTTGCACCAGCCACATGTGGACAAGTGAACTTTGAATTTCCTGAACAAATTTTTCAATGAACCTGCCTACTAACACTCTAGAATCAAGATTTCCCTTATATCTAAAGTTAATAGTTTTCTTTGGCTTTACTTCCTTCCTTCTGAACATTAACATCAAATGTAATCAGCTTGTGACATGGAGAAATGGAAAAGTCAGGTTCAATCACAAGATGTTGAGCCTTTCCTAATACACTGACATATAAAACTAAATCCAACATATGGCCAGAGCAAGAGGTTACTTGATTCACATTATTATAGAATTGGTGAGAGTTAGTCATGCTAATAAATTCCCTATTATAGCGATTACTATCATCATCTAACCACACATTGAAATTACCACAGATGTGTGTCAGACCATTTACATTGTCTAGGGTTTCTAGATACTCACTGAATTCTTCAAGGAACAAAACATAGCTTGTATTATGGGGTCTATATAGCTTCTGATTACTGTTGATCATGGAACTTACAACTATGAGGTCAAATATGTTAAATTTTGGAGATTCGAGCATTCTAATTAGAGAAAATGTATTCAATATAAATATCCCTACTCCACCCCCAGATTTATTAGTTCTTGGTGTGTGTACAAAAGTGTGAGTTGTAGGTGTACCTTGCTATGTCACCCTCATTTAACCAAGTCTCTGCCTCATCAACTGACTTTTCTACAATAAGTTTACTTATCTCAATAATTTTATTACCAACTGATTGTATATTAATAAAGCTACATTGAATACTATTAATTTTCCTAGTAGCCATGATCAGTCATGTCTCTTATTTTATTAATTTCCTCCTCCAGTAACTTACTTCTCTACTATTAACAGTATGATTAGTGTCAGTTTTTGAGTGCCTCACACATTTTATACATATTTTGCAGGTATTTGAACATTCTTTTGTCTTGTGTTCACCAGCACACTTAACACAGTTTGGGGCACCACCATTTAATTTAAATCTGCAGTTCTTCTTAGCATGTCTGTACTTCTGACAATGAAAGCAATTGAGAACATAGTACCTGTCCCACACATCGTATCTGGCCCACTTCAAACATACAATATTCCCATAATTATGAATTATTTCTCTTGTTTCCAAAGAACACTTAAGAATGTAATGCACTGTGCCCCCAGCCATTGGCTTATCATGCACTAACTTTATCAGATATGTCTTCAACATTCTGTAGGTACTCATTTTTCTGTATCAAATACCTAATTATCTCATCTTTGTTTTCTTCCTTAGACACATTACAAATCATAATTTTTGGAGAGAGCTGCTTTGTAAACTTAAGTTCCTGGTCCTTTATCTCGCTATTTTTGATGCTGCCAACTGCCTTTCTGATTCATGGGCAAAGTTCAAGACAACATTACCAGTTTTTGTGAATTTAGTATCAACCATCTTAATATTTTTCACTACTCCAGCCAGTTCTTCTTTTCTATCAGTCAGACTACATTCCTTATCAGTAGACTATACTACTGTTAATACCATATCACATTACATAACTGATCTTGTGTGTCAGTGTATAGTTCTCCACTTACTAAGTGTGTTTCCATCCAGATTCCTGTCATTGGTCTGCCTACTGGTGAGTGCAAGATGTTGAGACTGGGACTGGCTGTGCGGGGAGCAATCAGGCATGTGGCAGGTGGAGCCTCAGTAAGGCAAGCCAGTACCTCAGGTGACAACCTCCAGCAAACAGTTCTCTACAACTTCCATGTTAATCATGGTGGCAAGATGGTGGGGTTTGCTGGATATGCCATGCCGGTGCAGTATGGATCAGTGGGCATTGGGGTGTCCCACAAGACTGTGCGGAGCAGCTGTGGGCTTTTTGATGTGTCACACATGCTTCAGTGGCGCCTGTGGGGGGCCGACAGGGTGAAGTTCATTGAGAGACTTGTGGTAGCTGATGTGGAAGGGCTGCCTGAGAACACAGGAACCCTCTCTCTGCTGACCAACCCAGAGGGAGGCATAGTGGACGACCTCATTATCTCTCGCACCAGCCAGAGTCACCTGTATGTGGTGAGCAATGCCGGATGCCGGGACAAGGACTTGACACACTTGAGGAACCATCTGGCGCAGTTCAAGGCTGAGGGAGGAGATGTTCACATGGAGATCATTACAGACCATGGACTTA
This sequence comes from Scylla paramamosain, assembly GCF_035594125.1. Taxonomy (NCBI): domain Eukaryota; kingdom Metazoa; phylum Arthropoda; class Malacostraca; order Decapoda; family Portunidae; genus Scylla; species Scylla paramamosain. Next base: position 18,074,485 of record NC_087167.1, read on the forward strand.
TTGCACTCCAGGGACCCTTAGCTGCATCCATCCTTGAGGTAGGCACCAGCCTCATGAGCACACACACACACACACACACACACACACACACACACACACACACACACACACACACACACACACACACACACACACACACACACACACACACACACACACACACACACACACACACACTTAATAGATTTTATGGAAAAATTAACTGGAAAGAGCTATTTGAAGGTAAAGCAGTTCAAGAAAATATGAGATATTTCTGAGCAAGTATAGAGACGGGGTGCAACAGTTTGTAGCAAGTTATAAAATTAAAATTGGGAAACGTGAATGGTATAATGTCAGGTGTGTAGAAGCAAAAAAGAAAAAGGACAGGGCATGAAAAAAAATGATGAGACAACTGAACAGAAATGCTAGAGAAGAATACAGAAAGGCAAGGAATGAATATAGTAAAATAAGAAGAGAAGAAAAAGAAATTTTGAAAATAACATAGTAAGAAAATGCAAGAAAGAGCCCAAACTCTTCTATAGATACGTAAACAGGAAAATGAAACATAAGGATGGCATAAACAAGTTAAAAAAGGGAAAGAAGAATTTAGGAAACCATTGAGGAGATGAGTGAACTAGTGAATGAGAGTTTTCAGTCTGTGTTTACAAAGGAAACCAATTTTGTGGCACAGAAAGTGGTAGCACAGAATGAGGGAATACAGGAGATACAAGTAGAGAAGAAATCAAGAAACTGCTGGAAGAGCTGGATGTTAGAAAAGGTATGGGACCAGATCAAGTACATGGATGAATATTAAAAGAATGCAGAGAAATGGAGGAACCTATATGGGTTATAATCAACAGCTTGTTGAGAGAAGGAAAAATACCAAGGGAATGCAAAAGAGCTAACATAGTGCCGATATACAAAGAGGGAAATGAAATGGAACCATTGTTCCTTTGTTCCATTGTTAGTGTCACTAACAAGTATTGTAAGCAAGGTTTGTGAGATAGTAACTAAAGACAGATTGATGGAATATCTAGAAGATAAAAAGATAATTACAGAAAAGCAATTTTGATTCAGGAAAGGGAGATCCTGTGTCACAAATCTACTGAGCTTCTATATGAGAGTAATAGATGGAGTGCAAGAGAGGGACAGATGGGTTGATGTGGTATGCCTGGATCTCATAAAACCATTTGATAAAGTTCCACACAAAAGTCTTTTGTGAAAGCTTGAGAATGGAGGAGGACTAAAGGGAGCAACATTAAGATGGATGAATGATCATTTACAAGGGAGGGAAATGAGAACAGTAATCAGAGATGGTAATTCAAGTTGGCGCAAAGTGACAAGTGGGGTACCACAAGGATCTGTGTTGGCACCTTTTATGTTTCAAATATATGTAAATTATATGACAGAAAATCTAAACCTGTTTGCTGATGATGCAAAAATAATGAAAATAATAAAGGATGAAAATGACTGCAAGGAGTTACAAAAGGATGTTAAGATACATTCTTGGAGCCAAAGATGGAAACTAGAATTTAACACCAGAAAATGCCACATGTTGGAAATAGGAAAAAGTAAAAAAAGACCGTTGTGGAAGTACAAAATGGGAGGAGAAATAATAATGAAAAGTAATGAAGAAAAAGATTTGGGAGTAATGATTCAGGACACACTATCACCTGAAAGACACTTAGATGTGATATTAAATTTTGGCTCTATATACAGCTTAACAAATATTAATGTGGTGTTTAACTATTTAGATAAAGAAATGATGAAGAAAATCATAACAAACTTGATATTTCCTAAACTGGAATATGCAGCAGTAGTTTGGGCTCCACATAGAAAAAAAGATACACAGAAATTTGAAAGAATACAGAGGATAGCAATGAAGATAGTACCAGAATTGAAAGACTTAAGCTATGAAGAAAGACTTGAAGAGATGGTTTTACCAACACTACAAGAGAGAAGAGAAAGAGGAGACCTGATAACAATGTACAAATTAGTGAATAATATAGAAAATAGACAGAAATGACTTAGTATTATGGATGGAGGAGGTAGAGAGACAGACAAGGGGGCATGGGAAGAAAATAAAGAAGAGTGGATGTTCAAGTGACATCAAGAAATATAGCTTCCTGTATAGAACTAATGAAATCTGGAATGATTTGAAGGAAGAGGTGGTTGCAGCAAACAGTGTACACATATTTAAAGAGAAACCGGATAAATATGATTATGGAGACAGGACAAAGTGAGCTTTGGGTTGTGTCCTGTACTATACAACTAGGTAAATACACACACACACACACACACACACACACACACACACACACACACACACACACACACACACACACACACACACACACACACACACACACACACACACCCATGTAATGTAGTGGTTAGCATGCTCAGCTTACAACCGAGAAGGCCTGGGTTCAAGTCCTGAGTGCAGCGAGGCAAAATGGGGAAGCCTCAATGTGTAGCCCTTGTTTACTTAGTAATAAATAGTTACAGGATGTAACCTGAGGGGTTGTGGCCTCACTGTTCCAGTCTGTGATGTGTGAGTGATATCAGTCCTACCTAAAGGTCAGTCAGTACGAGCTCTGAGCTCTTTCTGTAGGGGAACGGTTGGCTGGGTGACCAGTAGATGACAGTAGGTGAATGACACAAAAAGTGTTAATAATTATTGTTACATGAGTTCAAGATCTGGCTGACTACTGAAACTCACCAAGGTGGTGTGCTTAAGAAATGAGGTGAAATGTTCTCATTAACAGTTCCATGTGTCGGTTATAGCTATTGTCCTTTATGGGATATATATATATATATATATATATATATATATATATATATATATATATATATATATATATATATATATATATATATATATATATATATCCATAAAGCACCATAGCCCCTTTTCTGTTCCCTCCTACTTTCTCTGTCCTCATTTTCAGTCCAAAGTTGGATGTTGCGTTTATGTGCGCAACGACTTAACCTGCTCCTGGTACCACACTCTCGAATCTTCCAAGTTTTCCACCATCTGGCTATGACTACAGAGTCACTCTCTAACTGAATTTATTTGTGCTGTATTACCACTTACCTAACTCCTCTGACTATAAGAAATTCTTTGACTACTTAACTTCCAAAGTAGAGCACATTCTGGCTCTTCCCTTTTGCAGGGATCTCCATTCTTGGAGACTTCAGTGTTCACCACAGCTTTGGCTTTCCTCTCCCTTCACTGACCATCCTGGTGAACTAGCCTTCAACTTTGCTATCCTTCACAACCTAGAGCAATTGGTGCAACACCCTACTCATATTCCTGATCGTTTTGGAGATACGCCCAACATTCTTGACCTTTTCCTGACCTATAATCCTTCTACTTATGTTGTCACCCTCTCTTCTCCATTGGGCTCCTCTGATCACAATCTCATATCTGTGTCTTGTCCTATCACTCCAATCCCTCCTCAGGATCCCCCTAAGTGAAGGTGCCTCTGGCGTTTTGCCTCTGCTAGTTGGAGGGATCGGAGGAGGTATTTTGCTGATTTTCCCTGGAATGACTACTGCTTCCGTGTCAGAGACCTGTCTTTGTGTGCTGAGCGCATAACAGAGGTGATACTGTCTGGCATGGAGGCGTACATTCCTCACCTCTTTTCTTGACCTAAACCTTCCAAACCTTGGTTTAACACAACTTATTCTTGTGCTATACATGATAGAGAGGTGGCCCATAAAAGGTACTTAAGCCTTACATCACCAGAATGTCATGCACTTTATATTTTTGCCTGGAACCATGCCAAGTCTGTTCTCCAACTAGCCAAAAACTCCTTCATTAATAGAAAGTGTCAAAATCTTTCAAGATCTAACTCCCTTCTTGACTTCTGGCATCTAGCCAAGAATATCTCCAATAACTGCTTCTTCTTTCCCTCCTTTATTTCAATCTTTGCTGAAAACTCTATCTTGGACGATTCAGGGCTTGTTCCTCCCTCTCCTCCACCCTCTGACTACTTCATGATACCTGTTAAAATTCTTCACAATGATGTTTTCCATGCCCATGCTGGCCTAAACCCTTGGAAGGGTTATGGACCTGATGGGGTCCCTCCCATAATTTTCTGAAACTGTGCCTCTGTGCTTGCACCTTGCCTAGTCAAACTCTTTCAACTCTGTCTGTCAACATCTACCTTTCCTTCTTGCTGGAAGTTTACCTACATTCAGCCTGTTCCTAAAATGGGCGACCGTTCTAATCCCTCAAACTACTGCCCTATTGCTTTAATTTCCTGCCTATCTAAAGTTTTTTAATCTTTCCTCAACAGGAAGATTCTAAAACATGTATCACTTCACAACCTTCTATCTGTTTGCCAGTATGGGTTCTGTTAAGGCTGCTCTACTGGTGATCTTCTGGCTTTCCTTACTGAGTCTTGGTCATCCTCTTTTAGAGATTTTGGTGAAACTTTTGCTTTTGCCTTGGATATATCTAAAGTTTTTGATGGAGTCTGGCACAAAGCTTTGATTTCCAAACTACCCTCCTACAGCTTGTATCCTTCTCTCTGTAACTTCATTTCAAGTTTCCTTTCTGACCATTCTATTGCTGCTGTGGTAGATGGTCACTGTTCTCCTAAATCTATTAACAGTGGTGTTCCTCCGGGTTCTGTCCTGTCACCCGCTCTCTTCCTATCATTCATTAATGACCTTCTAAACCAAACTTCTTGTCCTATCCACTCCTATGTTGATGATACCACCCTGCACTTTTCCACGTCTTTTCATAGACATCCAACCTTTCAGGAAATAAACATTTCACCCAGGGAAGCCACAGAACAGCTGACTTCTGATCCTTCTAAAATTTCTGATTGGGGCAGAGCAAACTTGGTATTGTTCAATGCTTTAAAAACTCAATTCCTCCATCTGTCAACTTGACACAACCTTCCAGACAACTATCCCTTCTTCTTCAATGACACTCAACTGTCCCCCTCTTCAACACTGAACATTCTCGGTCTGTCCTTTACTTTAATCTGAACTGGAAAGTTCACCTCATCTCTAGCTAAGACAGCTTTTATGAAATTAGGCATTCTGAGATGTCTCTGCCAGTTTTTCTCACCCCCCCACCCCCCTGCTAACTCTGTACAAGGTCCTTATCCGTCCATGTATGGAGTATGCTTCACATGTCTGGGGGCGGGGGTTCCACTCATACCATTCTAGACAGGGTGGAATCAAAAGCTTTTCATCTCATCAACTCCTCTCCTCTAACTGACTGTCTTCAGCCTCTTTCTCATCGCCACAGTGTTGCATATCTAGCTGTCTTCTACTGCTATTTTCATGCTAACTGCTTTTCTGATTTTGCTAACTGCATGCCTCCCCTCCTGCCATGGTCTTGCTGCACAAGACTTCTTTCTCTCACCCCCATTTTGTCCTCCTCTCTAATGCAAGAGTTAACCAGTATTCTCAGTCATTCATCCCTTTCTCTGGTAAACTGGAACTCACTGCCTGCTTCTGTATTTCCACCTTCTTATGACTTGAATTCCTTCAAGAGGGAGGTTTCAAGACACTTATCCTTCAATTTTTTTGACTACTGCTTTGGACCCTGTTCTGGGACTGGCATCTCAGTGGGCTTTTTTTTTTTATTGGATTTTTGTTGCCCTTGGCCAGTACATAAAAAAAAAAAAAAAAAAAAAAAAAGATATATATATATATATATATATATATATATATATATATATATATATATATATATATATATATATATATATATATATATATATATATATATATATTTATTTATTTATTTATTTATTTATTTATTTATTTATTTATTTATATCGTATTGTGTTTAGGGTCAATTTTAAAGAATTTATAAACCTTGAGTGTCTTGTTTTGATGTGTGATAGCAAGTCTATGTGCTTTCATACCAAAGGTTAGGATAAGGTTTGGATAAATTTTTAGATAAAGTTTTGGAATACAAGCTGTTGGTATTACACATCAGCAAAACATTGTGGAAACACAAGGGACTTGGAGGAAGTGCAGCATAGCATTATAGCAGTGGACTCTTAGATAGTGAAGGAGTGAGTTTGTCTGAAACCAGATTGTGCTGTGTTCTCCCCATGCAGCCACTGGTGGAGGGCACTGTGGAAGACTTGTACTTCATGCAGACACGCCCCATGATTGTCGCTGGCACCCCATGCAGGGTGACTCGCTGCGGCTACACTGGGGAGGATGGCTTTGAGATATCTGTGCCTTCAGGCAAGGTAAGCACTCTCCCTGAAGTGCACGCTGGGTTCCGGGTTCTTAGATGCTTAGACGCACTATGCCCTTAATATTTTACAGTGCAAACAGTGTGTGACTTTTATTCATTTGTGACCAAAGACATTCACTTTCTAGATTATTAAGAGAGTGCCAGGATGATCATAGGTGAGGGTGACATCAGTTTTTCTATATTTCTATGGTGAACTTATGCATAAATAATATGTCAAATAGAGTATATTTCTGCAAAATATTATATAATTTACATCCATATTTCCAATGTAGTGAACAATATATATATATATATATATATATATATATATATATATATATATATATATATATATATATATATATATATATATATATATATATATATATATATATATATATATATATATAAAATAATAAGCTCTTATAAATTATAGGTAACACTGAACTATATATCTTAACCATCATTCTGTTTAGTTTGAAACGATTGATTTAACCTTTGGTAACAACTTTTATAAAGTTTTCTTTCAGTCCGTCATCTTTTATTTATTATGATTTTTTTTTCATTTCAAATACTGATAGAATCCTTTAAAACTGTGTAAGGAAAATCATAAAAAAAAAAAAAAAATGGAATAACATCTTCCTTTATTTTTTCTATAAACAGTAAAGGATACATTTACACCTAAAAAATGCAAAAAGAAGGACTTAAATACATAAAATAGCAACAGAGATGTGCTTCATTAAAATACAAAAACCATATTTTTCAGGAGAGGAGATTTAAAGTTTAAAAACCAATTGTGCCATTTTTAAAAGCCAACGACATCATAGTCTCTCGCAGAATCTTTCTCCTGCATCTGTTTTCTCTTCCTCCATTCCCTCTCATGTTTTTTGTCGCTTAGTTGGAGAGATGACTGCTGTAATTGTATGAAGGGCTCTTTAAGCAACAGGAAAACAAATCCCTTCTCTTACTCAGTGTTGTAATCCTGGAGGACAGCTTGTGTGACCCTATACTCCATTAAGTTTTTGTTAGTGTTCTTGTACTTCGAGCAGAAGCACCAGATACATGAGTGCAAGTGTTCGTTGGGGTTCTGAGTCTTCCCCAACAAACAAGCAGATAAAATCCTGTCTGATGTTAGCCGCCTCTACTCTCCCAACATTTTCTGCCAGAGTTCAGTTAGTAACACGAACTTCACTTCATTGTGTCGTGGGAGGATGGCGGCACTTTGTTTGCAACTACTCATAAAAAAAAAAAAAATCAGCTGTCACTTCTTTTGGGAAATAAGTGGTGTTGCTGTTTCACATCCGAGGAAGAGCAGTGAAGGAAGGAGGAATAAATATCATTCCTCAATTCTTCAAGCTTCCTAATTTCATGCTCCTCAGCATTCTTCCTCCTATTTATAATTAAAAAAAAATTTTTTTTTTCTATTTATTTTTTTTTATACCCCATCCATGGTTGTAGCTGGAGTAAATGGAGTACAGGTAAGAATCGGCGAATTGTCGAGGCAGGAAGGGAGGAGTCATGAAGAAACATTCCCACTCTCTCAAACATAGGGATGTAATAAGCTTCAAATAATGCCATATGGCACTCCTCTGCAGAGAGATGTCAGAAGCATCCAGGAATGTATTTATATGGCAAGGAAAAAATCGCAGTAAATAAGTTTGGGTTATTACAAGATATATTAGATTATGTATGCATATAGGGGTTGCCAGAGGTTGCCAACATTTTATCTATTTTATTAAAACATATTTAGAAAACATACAAGCATAAGACAACGTAGGAGTGTTGCCACCATAACAGGCATACAGTTGAAATAATAAACTGATTTCTGCCCATGAGTCAGAAATATGACTATCTTGTGGGGTGGGATACCCATAAATTGGTAAGAGGGGCATTTTAGTGATAACTTCTATTAATTACAGGTTACACAGCTTGTTTGCAGATCATTGGGTTAATCTGGGTATCACGTCTGCACTACATATAAGCAAGAAACTTGCATTTCATGGAGAAGGGTTCAGTGACCTTGCAGTAAACGTAAAGAAATGTGTGTGGGGGGGGGGGAGGCACGTGTCTAGCCTAAGTCCAGCGAGCTCTGCACTGGTCAAGAGTAAACATTGAAGTTATTTTTCTTTGTTTATAACTGGGATTTCTGGGTAGCAGCATATTAGGATTTTATGGTATCTATACAGCTGATCCCTCGAATCACACACTGCCACTCGTGAGGCCATTCCTGAGGCCACCAATTACGACTTTCCACAGTAGGTTCAGTTCCATTTTTCATTTGTTTTAGAGACGTGTCAGGCGTTCTGATAGAGGCTCACTGTCATTTGTTAATATGGCTACTCAGTGGAGGGAGGTGAAGCAAACAGTGCCAGTGTTCAGCAGGAAAAGAAGTCACTATGTGAGATATTTAGCAACAGCAATGGTTAAGATGTGATATACAGATGTAAGGAAGAGGCTCCGTGTGTTTATTAAGGAAGCTGCCAAACTGTACCTACCTCCATTGCTCTGATAATCATACCACACTGGTAAGGCATAACGGTATAATTTTTGAGCTCCCTCGTTAGGTTAGGTTAGGTTAGGTTAGATTAGGGTAGGTTATGCTAAGTTAGGTTAACGTCCTAGTGAGGGGGGTGCAGCCCTACTGGCTAGATTAGCTTAACATCCTAGTGAGGGAGGTGTCTAGGGTAGGTTAGAGATAGGTTAGGGCTAGGATAGGTTAGGGAATTTCAAAATATTAAGGTAAATTTCCTTAGTGTTTGAATACTCGTATTTCACTTATTTTTTATCCCCCTCCAAAACCCCTGATTCCCCACAGGCCCTTAAGCTTGTTTGAGGGGTTAGGGGGGAGTTGGGGGGTAAGAAATACCTATCATTGTTATACAAATTGAAACAAACGTGCAGTTTTGTGTTTTCAGAAGCACTTCCACAAATTATATTCTTTCTGCAGTGAACATACTAATATACTATTATAATATAATATACTAATATAGTATATTATATAATTATATAATAGTAATATACTATTATAATAATAATGGTAAATTTGGCTGTGGTTCTTCCTTCAGGCAGAAGAGTTGTGTGAGACCCTGTTGGGAAGTGGTGCTGAGCCAGCTGGCCTGGGGGCACGGGACTCCCTCAGACTGGAGGCTGGTCTCTGCCTGTATGGAAATGACATTGATGACACCACCACCCCAATTGAGGCAGGTCTAGCTTGGACCATCGGCAAACGGAGGAGACAGGTGGCAGACTTCCTTGGTGCTGAGGTGATGCCTATCTCTATGTTGACTTGATTGTCATAGTGTATTTTTTTTCTTTGCCTCTCTGGAGTGAAGAGTGAATAGGGTTGTGAGAACCTTCAGTGTTTGCCATTTAGATGTACTGTGAATTTTCATTTTTTTTTTATATAAGAAGCTCACTGGCCAAGGGGAAAAAAGGGAAAAAATATCCAACTAAGGTGCCATTCCCAAAAGAGATATCAAGAGAATCATTGAAAATTGAACAATAAGTGTCTTGAAACCTCCCTCTTGCAAGTTATAGGAAGGAGGAAATACAGAAACAGGCGGGGAGTTCCAGAGTTTACCAGAGAAAGGGATGAATGATTGAGAATACTGGTTAACTCTTGCATTAGAAAGGTGGACAGAATAGGGATGAGAGAAAGAAGAAAGTCTTGTGCAATGAGGCCATGGGAGGAGGGAAGGCATGCAGTTAGCAAGATTAGAAGAGCAGTTAGCATGAAAATAGCAGTATAAAGTAGCTAGAGATGCAACATTGCAGCATTGAGAAAGAAGCTGAAGACAGTCAGTTAGAGGAGAGCAGTTGATAAGACAAAAAGGTCTTGATTCCATCCTGTCTAAAATAGTGGTATGAGTGGAACCCCCTGTACACGTGAAGCATACTCCATACATGGACGGATAAGGCACCTGTTCAGAGTTAGCAGGGGGGTGGGGGGTGAGAAAAGCTGGTAGGGATGACTCAGAAAACTTCATAGAAGCTGTTTTAGCTAGAGATGAAATGTGAAGTTTCCAGTTTAGATCATAAGTAAAGGACAGACCGAGGACATTCATTGTAGAAGAGGGGGATAGTTGAATGTCACTGAAGAAGAGGGGATAGTTGTCTGGAAGGTTGTGTCGAGTTGATAGATGGGGAATTGAGTTTTTGAGGCATTGAATAGTGCTAAGTTTGCTCTGCCCCAATCAAATTTTAGAGAGAGATCAGAAGTCAGGTATTCTGTGGCTTTCTTGCATGAATTGTTTACTTCCTGAAGGGTTGAACGTCTATGGAAAGATGTGGAAAAATGTAGGGTGGTATCATCAGCATAGGAGTGGATAGGACAAGAAGTCTGGTTTAGAAGATCATTAATGAATAATAGGAAAAAAGTGGGTGACAAAACAGAACCCTGAGGAACACCACTGTTAACAGATTTGGGAGAAGAGGAGGAGGCAGTAGGTACCTGCTGAAACAATAATTACTCCCAGTTAGATCTAAAGCACTGGATCAAGGGGGTGCTGTGAACTTATCATTAAACACAGCTGTGACCCCACTGAACGTTTTGCTTTGTGTCTTACAACACAAGGGGGCAGTCACAGCCTGTCCTCTAAAGACAACTATCTTCCTTCACACAAAACTACAAGCACCTAATTACACACACATACCCTTCACTCAAAATTCAGAATTATCATGGCGATTCCTACATCAGCCTCAGAGTTCCCATCTGGAGAGGGGACCACAAATGTCCCCAGGTTAGACTGCTCTTCTGGTATTGAACCTAAGTGTCTTGACACCCCCTCAACTTCTTCTTCATTAACTTCTGCAACATTTGCAGTCTTAGATCTAATTTTCAATCTGTAGAACATCATCTCTCCTCTACTAAACCTCATCTTTCCCTCACTGAAACACAAGTGTCTGAGGCAACTGACAGTAGCCCCTTTTCTGTTCCCTTCTGCTTTCTCTATCCTCATTTTCAATCCAAAGCTGGATGTTGCATTTATGTGCACAATGACTTAAGCAGCTCTCATGCCCATGCTCTTGAATCTTCTGAGTCTTTGACCATCTGGCTATAACTACAGAATCACTCTTAAACTAAATTTATCTGTGCTGTATACCTCTCACCTAACTCCTCTGACTATAAGAAATTCTTTGACTACTTAACTTCCATAGTGGAGCACATTCTAACTCTCTTCCCTTTTGTGGAGATCTTCATTCTTGGAGACTTTAATGTTCACCACTAGCCTTGGCGCTCCTCTCCTTTCTCTGACGATCCTGGTGAATTAGTCTTCAACTTTGCTATCCTGCATGACCTAGAGCAATTGATGGAACCCTACTTGTATTCTTGACCATCTTGGAGATATGCCCAACATTTTTTACCTTTTCCTAACCTCTAATCCTGCTTATGCTGTTACCCTCTCTTCTCTGTTAGGCTCCTCCGATCACAATCTCATATCTGTATCTTGTCCTATCGCTCCAATCCTTCCTCAGGATCTCCCTAAGCAGAGGTGCCTCTGGCATTTTGCCTCTTGAGGAGATATTTTGCTGATTTTCCTTGGAATGACTACTGCTTCAGTGGCAGAGACCTGTCTCTGTGTGCTGAGTGCATAACAGAGGTGATAGTGTCTGGCGTGTAGGTGTACATTCCTCACTCTTTTTCTCGACCTAAACCTTCCAGACTTTGGTTTAACTCAGCTTGTTCTTGTGCTATACATGATAGAGAGGTGGCCCACAAAAGGTACAGTAAAATCCCTCTCATCCGGCATTCGAGTATCCGGCAGCTTCGAGTATCCGGCACATTTTTCCCCAAGCCTTAAAATCAATAAAAAATCAATGTGTACTCATAAAATTGATTAAAATTCCCACGTGAGGCATACTTTGTCCCCTCGCCACCAGAGCACACTGCTTCGCGCCACCCGTGGCCCACTGCACTGTGTTTACTCAGTGACTCAGTCCCGCGTGTGCACTGTTTATCGCCTGACGCCTTCATCATGCCTAAATTTGTAGAAAAGAGGAAGCGTGTTGTGCTTACACTTAAACAGAAGGTAGACATTTGTCGACGATTAGAGAGAGGTGAAAGCAGACAGCAACCAATGGCGGAATATGGTGTGGGCTCATCAACTATTTATGACATTAAATCCCAAACGAAAAAGTTGCGTGTGAGTGTGAGGTGGCAGCGTTGGTGGCGACGCGCGGCACGGCGATCAGCTGATCTTTGTTATGGTAAGATGCGTGAGTGTAGGGTGGTGATTGTGGACATAATTTCACTTCTATTCAAGTATCCGGCAACTTCTGATATCCGGCACGTCGGCGGCCCCATTGATGCCGGATAAGAGGGATTTTACTGTACTTAAGCCTTCCATCACCAGAATCTCAAACACTATATTTCTGCCCAGAACCATGCCAAGTCTGTTCTCCAAATAGCCAAAAACTCCTTCACTAATAGAAAATGTCAAAATCTTTCAAGATCTAACTCCCCTCGTGACTTTTGGCACCTAGCCAAAAATATCTCCAAGAACTTTGCTTCTTCTTTTTTCCAGATGGCACCACTGCTATCACATCTCTAAGACAACTCTTCGCTCAAACCTTTGCTAAATAACTCTACTTTGGATGATTCAGGGCTTGTTCCTCCCTCTCCTCCAGCGTCTGACTACTTTATGCTACCTATTAAATTCTTTGCAATGATGTTTTCCATGCCCTTGCTGGCCTAAGCCCTCAGAAGGCTTATAGAATTGATGGGATCTCCCCTATTGTTCTTTGAAACTGTGGCTTTGTGCATGCACCTTGCCTAAGGAAACTCTTTCAACTCTGTCAGCATCTACCTTTCCTTCTTGCTGGAAGTTTGCCTACATTTAGCCTGATTCTAAAAAGGGTGACCATTCTAATCCTTCAAACTACTGTCCTATTGCTTTAATTTCCTGCCTATCTAAAGTTTTAAATCTATCCTCAACAGGAAGATTTTTAAACGTCTGTCACTTCACAACCTTCTATCTGATCGCCAGTATCGGTTCTGTCAAGGCCGCTCTGCTGGTGATCTGGCTTTCCTTACTGAGTCTTGGTCATGCTCTTTTAGAGATTTTGGTAAAAATTTTGCTGTTGCCTTAAACATATCAAAAGGTTTTGATAAGAGTTTGGCACAAAACTTTGATTTCCAAACTACTCTCCTGCAGCTTGTATCTTTCTCTCTGTAATTTCATGTCAAGTTTTCTTTCTGAACATTCTGTTGCTGCAGTGGTAGACAGTCACTGTTCTCCCAAATCTATTAATAGTGATGTTCCTCAGGGTTCTGTCTTGTCACCCACTCTCTTCCTGTTATTCATTAATGATCTAAACCAAACTTCTTGTCCTATCCAATCCTACACTGAAGATACCATCCTGCACTTTTCCACGTCTTTTCACAAATGTCCAACACTTCAGAAAGTAAACAGTTCATGCAGGGAAGCCACAGAATGCCTGACTTCTGATCTCTCTAAAATTTCTGACTGGGGCAATGCAAACTTGGTATTGTTCAATGCCTCAAAAACTCAATTCCTCCATCCATCAACTCAAGACAACCTTCCAGACAACTATCCCCTCTTCTTCAGTGACACTCAACTGTCCCCCTCTTCTACAGTGAACATCCCTGGTCTGTCCTTTTCTTAAAATGTAAACTGGAAACTTCACATCTCATCTGTAGCTAAAACAGCTTCTATGAATTTAAGCATTCTGAGACATCTCTGCCAGTTTTTCTCAACCACCCCCACCCCAGCTGCTAACTCTGTACAAGGGTCTTATCTGTCCATGTATGGAGTATGCATCACATATCTGTGGGGGGGTTCCACTCATACCACTCTTTTAGACTGGGTGGAATCAAAAGCTTTTTGTCTCATCAACTCTCCTCTAACAGACTGTCTTAAGCCTCTTTCTCATCACCACAGTGTTGCATCTCTAGCTATCTTCTACTGCAGTTTTCATGCTAACTGCTCTTCTGATCTTGCTAATTGCATGCATCCCCTTCTTCTGTGACCTTGCTGCGCAAGACTTTCTTCTTTCTCTCATCTCTATTCTGTCCACCTCTCTAATGCAAGAGTTAATCAGTATTTTCAAATATTCATCCCTTTCTTGATAACCTCTGGAACTCCCTGCTTGCTTCTTTATTTCCACATTCCTATGACTTGAACTCCTTCAAGAGGGAGGTTTCAAGACACTTATCCTTCAATTTTTGACTACCGCTTTGGACACTTTGGGGACCAGCAACTCGGTAGGCCTTTTTTTTATTGGATTTTTGTTGCCCTTCGCCAGTGCCCCTCTTGCATAAAAAAAAAAAAAAAGCTGCAATAGAACAATCAGAAAGGAAACTTGAGGTGAAGTTACAGAGAGTAGGATAGAAGCTGTAGGAGGGTAGTTTGGAAATCAAAGCTTTGTGCTGTCAGAAACTTTTGATATGCCTAAGGCAACAGTAATAATTTCACCAAAAGTTTTCACTAAAAGAGGATGACCAAGACTCAGTAAGGAAAGCCAGAACACCAGTAGAGGCGCCTTAATGGAACCCATACTGGCAATCAGATAAAACATTGTGAAGTGATAGATGTTTAAGAATCTTCCTGTCTAGGATAGATTAAAAAACTTCAGATAGGCAGGAAATTAAAGCAATAGGATGGTAGTTTGAGGGATAAGAACAGTCACCCTTTTTAGGAACAGGCTGAATGTAGGCAAACTTCCAGCAAGAAGGAAAGGTAGATGTTGACAGACAGAGTTGAAAGAGTTTGACTAGGCAAGATGCAAACATGGAGGCACAATTTTGGAGAACAACAGGGGAGACCACATCAGGTCTATAAGCCTTCTGAGTGTTAAGGCCAGTGAAGGCATGGAAATCATCATTGTGAATGATCTTAATGGGTAGCATGAAGTTGTTGGAGAGTGGAGGAGAGGGAGGAACAAGAGTTTTTAGCAAAGGTTTGAGCAGAGATTTCAGCTTTAGAAATAGATGAGATGGCAGTGGTACCATTAAGTTGAAATAAAGGAGGTATCAAGACACTTGGGATCAATACCAGAAGAGCATTCTGACCTGGGAACATTTGTGGTCCCCTTCCCAGATGGGGACTCCAAGGCTGGTGTAGGAATTGCCATACTGATTTTGAATTTTGAGTGAAGGGTGTGCGTGTAATTAGGTGCATGTAGTTTTGTGTGAAAGAAGAGAGTTGTATTTAGAGGGCAGGCTGTGACTGCCCCCTTGTGTTGGGAGACACAAATGGAAACGTTCAGTAAGGTCACAGCTGGGTATAATGATAAGTTCACAGCACCACCTGATCCAGTGTTTTAGACCTCACTGGGAGTAATTATCGTTTTAGTAGCATCTACTGCCTCCTCCTTTGCAAAGATTATGCTTTTTATGGTTATCTTTTTGTTTTATTTTCTATCAGATGCCTTATCTAAATAAAAAAAATCAGTATTAAAAATAAACCTAAGGAAGTGTTTATGTCCCTTTCATAAATCATTCAAAGATAAGTGAAGACAAGTGTGGCCGATTTAAAAACAGGCTGACATCCTTATAGGTATTACCCAAGTTTTCTAGATGGCAACCACTTTGTGTTTAGTGGGACACCATGTAGATGATTTGCTTTATTTGCTGATGGCATACTTGCCCCACAGATCATCCTACGGCAGCTTAAAGAGAAGCCAGCACGACGGCGTGTGGGCCTGACCTGCTCAGGTCCTCCCCCTCGCACTCACTGCCCTGTTCTAGGTCCTGATGGTTCCAAAGTGGGTGAGGTGAGTGCCTGGAGGATAGGATTGAGTGGAGATAGGAAAAGAAAGGCCTGTTTTCATGAATATTTTCTATTGTCTTGTATGTATCAAGCTACTGATTGAAGAGATTTGTACTCCTTTCCTTTACCAGGTGACTAGAGGAGAGTTTTTTTTATTGTCTAGTGTACATATCAAGCTTGTGGTTGAAGAGATTTGCACACCATTCTTTCCTTTACTGGGTGATTAGTAGTAGGTATTTTCTTATTGCCCAGTAATGATTGAAGAAATATGCATACCTTTTTTGCTTTACCAGGTGACCAGTGGCTGCCCGTCCCCATCTCTTGGTGTGAATGTGGCCATGGCCTACATCCCAGCATCCCTGGCTAAGGTAGGCACTGAGCTGGCTGTGGAGGTGCGGAAGAAGACCATCCCAGCTACTGTCACCAAGATGCCGTTCGTCAAGTGCAATTACTATGTGAAGAAGTAGTGCCTCTGCCTCTGTGTGTGTGTGTGTGGTGGCCAAGGGTGAAGGCTTGTGCTTCCTGGCCAGTAAAAAGTGGGTGAAGTTTCTCTCTTGTTTGCTAGAATGTGTTGGATTAAGGAAATGGGAGATGCATGTTTGTTTGTGTATGTGAATGATTCAATTTCTTTAGAGGGGTAGTGTAGTATTACTGCTGTGATGATGTTCCCTTTGTTTCATGACCCACATAGCGAGTTGCTGTATGCAGTGACAAATAGCCAGTGATCATGACTATGGTGCTACATTGATTATATAATGGCTGTTGAATAATTTGAGTATCAGACAGTAACCAGCAAAGCATCCAAGTAGCAGTAGCTGTCCATCAGTGTGTAGGTGAGGTGACAATGGAAGAATGTGTTTGTGGGATTCAAAGTAGAATGATTCACCATAGCTTTCAAATGCACTGTTCCTGATAATAAAGGTTGTTTGGCATGTGCAAAGTGAGAAACACATTTACATCGAGTTTGGCAGCTGTTAACACTTCATCACAATATTATTTATTTATCATGTAAGAAAAGAGGAAAATCTAAGGCCACAGTACACACCTGAGAGAGAGAGAGAGAGAGAGAGAGAGAGAGAGAGAGAGAGAGAGAGAGAGAGAGAGAGAGAGAGAGAGAGAGAGAGAGAGAGAGAGAGAGAGAGAGAGAGAGATTCTATATACTACAAAAAAGTAAATAAGTTGAAGTTATTCAAAGAAAGTTTGGATAGCTTAGAATCTTGGGCAAATCATCTTTGCTTGGTATCTGTGGTGTTCATTGTTTTCCTATAATTTCATCAGTAAGGTTTAGTTGCAAGACATTGTTTGATATGAATTTGAAATTGTGTGAGGACTTTATATGTGAACAAAGTAATGGGGTACACTGAGAAAGGAAACTGTTAATGCTCATATGGAAAACTGGTGGCTTTGCAGGGATCATTGAAAAAAAAAAAAAAATTGAATTAAGTAAAAAGTAATAAAAGATAATTAGAGATATTGGCTGCCCTTGAATAGTAATATCCATCAATCTCATTAGCATGTTCTTGTTGGCTTAAAAATTGTGCTCAGTTAATTAACCCTCCATATACCCACTGTGTCACTTCCTATTTCAGTGAGATCATTAAAATTTACTCTTAAGAAAAATCTCTCCCACATGGGATGACCCAGACAAAGCATTACACATCATACACACACTCTTAGCCCTTAATAGAATAATACAAGGAAGCTGAGTGAGAAATGTGAGGTTTTCTGAAACTGCTTCATGAAGATAAAGTAACACATTATAAGGATTTTGTAAAGCCTGATTTACAGTGAAATGCATTTTAACATCTAAATAACATCTAGCTATCCTAAAAAGTTAATTTGATCTCTCAGGTGTGGAAACTTTATGTGGCTTCATTTTGATGTTTACATTTTGTTGTGGTTCCCAATTTTCTTTAGCAGACAAGCTCAGTGGTATTTGTATTTTTTCTGCAAAATTTCTCACTTATTGCCTTTGTTGAGTCATGGTAAGGTGAGAAAGTAAATTTAATCTTGCAAATGAGATTGGAAACCTGTAGTGCACTCAGATGGATGTGCATGACCTGCACCTCACTATAATAGTACACATTTCTTATTCACATGATTCCAGCAATGGTGACAATTCATGGTTTTTGTATTGGTAGTGTCATTATAGTAGAAACAGTAGTGAGAGTAATAAACAGGTACATTTACATTGGGATGATATGACACTTAGGTATGGCATCATGTTATGACAAAAGATGGATCAGTGAGCTTTTCAAATAACCTTATCAAAGGATGAACTAGTAAACTCTTATGTTTGCTCATGAAGGTAGTCTCTCAAGGTTGTCTCTCAATCATGCAATCTGTTGAATGATTCCATTTTTGCAATTTGCTCTACCGTTTGTGAATAAACATATAATGGGTGAGTGGCTTGTGTTGAAACTAAAACTAAGTCGAGAAAGATGTCAGTCGGACAACTAAGTTTATTGGGTTGGGTGTAGTTTGTCTCCAGATAATGAGAGGGTGGTGTGTCAAAAGCAAGGCAGAAATGCAAGAATTACAAGGGTGACATACCCCCACTCAGCAAGCTCTCTCAAGGCTGGATGCCTCATTGTCAACTACCACATAAAAGGAATGAATTATGCATTTTTGGAGTGATTTAAGTAGTTCCCTCAGAGATTAAGCAATAATTAATTCATAAGCAGCTCACTGTACATGAGACCATTGTTTGTCTTACTGGGCACCTGTTTAGCACGACTGCAACTCCTATAGCCATGAACCAAGCAGGGATGTAGAACGGCCAGGCCTAGTGCAGCAACTTAAATACTTTTATAATCGTGAGTAAAGGAGGAGAGGAAGAGCTGCACCTTTGCTTGTCACTGTGTTGGAAAATGAAAGAATTGCCCTGAAATACTAAGTAGAAGTTGCACTGTAACATTTAAAAGCTTGTGCTGTGCATATCATATACTGAAATTGTAGTGTAATGTATTGGAGGCTGAAAAGTATGTTTTTGTTTAGTTTAGTTTTTTTTTTTTTTATAGTTTTATTGTTTTTTAGATTCCCTTTACCTAAAGTGATTGTAACTTAGTAATATATTTGATTGAAAATGGAAGTGTCACAGTGTTGTGTTATAAATATTTCCAGTATTTTTAATTGTTAGCAGAGGCATGACTGCCTGAAGATGTCAACTGAATTCAGTGCTGTTTTGTTTTTCCAAAATTTTACTGTTCTTTGTGCCTAAAGCAGCATGAAAGGAGAGTGGGTTTTCCTGTCAGGTGTAAGGGCTGCACTAGTGCTGAAGAGATCCCTGTGTTACTTGAAGAAGGATGGTGTGCACCAAGCAGTCACTTGGCAGTGTGGTGATGCAGTGGCATGGTGTCCACACCACTAGCTGTTTCCTCCATGATACTCCTGCCACCAGGCTCAAAGGTAAATAACTCAAGAGTATTTAGCTATTTTTTTATAATCTCATGTTTGAGGATAGCATTTATTGTCTGCAGTTTCTCCTAGCTGTCAAGTTTCCCTGTAGGCCCAGTTCTCCACCGACTGGATTAGGTAATATTTGATACTGCTTTAAATTAAGTGTAGAAAGATGAGGTTTGTATTGAACCCATCACTTTTTTTGGCTTACAAAACTGTTGATGGCTCAGGGGGAAAAAGGGTATATGATTTTATCTGAAACTAATTCATTGTGTGGACTTGTGGAGGAGTGCTATGTGTGCCATTGATAACATGTAGTACAGTTTGAGTGTGTGAAATCATTTAGATTTCTGGCTCATGGGCAGTCTGACAGTTACAGGTTGAGACACTTTACTCTTTCTCTCCCTCTCTCTTTCCCTCATAACAACCTCAAACTGAGATTTTTACTTTTACCATTTCAAAGTGGTCCTTACTTCTCTCAGGTCTGCTTTTCTTTAATATTATGTCTTGATGCATACACACTTAGTTCATTTGCCAGTTCATTTGCCTTGCATTAAAACTTTGCAAGAGGCAGATAAATTTGTATATTGAACACTACAGGTTTTGAAGTACATATATGGTTGTGATAGCTTGTGAGGCTGTGACAGTGTAGCTATAGTTGTTAATGCTCAATTTATCTCATGGAAATGTAGAAATTTGGCTTACACAAAGGATGCTGAAAGCTAAAGATATGTTCCAGAAGAAACTGAGATGGACCAGTGTTTATTGTCAATAAATTATATTACATCTTAAAACTATGTAATGTGAGAAACAGTCAAGGGACAAAGAACATGTTGCTTCAGTGATTGTTTGTCTTGCAGGCCTGTGAACCTGCCTGGTCAGCTCAGGCACTGAACAATCTATCATATTTCAATTGGCAGCTCATCTCAGACACTTAAGTTATTAGTAAAATCATGATAGTTGAAATCTGAGAGGTTATGTATCATGATCTGTATTGTTCCCTGTAAGAAAGTTGTTAGAAACAAATATTTTATGTTTATATTCTCTAAAGTTGTCAGCTATCTCATGGAATAAGAAAAATATAGATATGATGTCATCAAATTAAAATATAAAATGCAAGTAATTATTCTGTAAAAGCAATAGCAATGATGAAGGAATATTTCAGGTTGCTTGAGTGATAAAAACAAATAGTATGATTAAGAAAACATTTCTGAAATAAAAAAAATAGAAAATAAAAAAATAAATAAATAATATGAATTTGCTCTTTGTAGTATTCAACTCTAGAAACTGGTGGCAGCAGTGGAAGATCAAAGTAAAGGAGAAAGAAAAACTCAGTTAAGCCAAAGTCAATGAGTCTTTAAGGGGAAACCTGATTCCTACAAATTGTTTTTGCTCATCCAATCTTCCAATCTGGGACTCCTTTGTGGTAATCACTGAGGTTAGCAAAGATAATCCTAGGCTTCAGTTAGAGACAGGCCAACTAATTTGGATCCAAAAGTCTGTGTGGGCAATACCTGTGTAATTAATCAACTTTGGTTAGTTTCTTTCTGATTCAAAGTGTAGCACAACACTTTATTATTTTATTCCCTCTCACCCATCTCAAAGAATCCACCAGCACGAGTAGTAGCTTAGTGTATAATATTCTTTTCATTCTTTTTGACGAAACTCCCATGTCCCCATTTTCTTGAAGTTATATGGTGTTCTCTTATAACCATTTCTAGCCACCTAATTGTCTGTGCAAGATGTAAACAGAATCCTTGCTCCATTTTATCTTGTTCTCTCATATTACATGTAGCAGTAGTAGTGCATTATTTCACTCTTACTCATTGTAGACTAACAGTTTTCCTCATCTGTTCTTCCCATGTAATCTAGGGTTGGTCTTGAATCAAACAGAATTCCTTGAAGGAGTTGGCTGAGATGATGTGATAGCTGAAATAGATTATATTTAAATAATTTTGGTAGCAACTTTAAATGTCTAGAAAATAACCCTCTGTGAAACCTTATGGTGCATATGCTGTACCTGTACCTATATCAAGCTCTCAAATTTGAGTTACTGTATGTAGTACATTAAAATTACTTTAAGAAAATGGATTAAGAAGACATGCTTTTTCAGTGCTTGTAGGAGCATTATGACAGCAGAGTTGATTATGATGTGGATTCACTCAAACTACACCTGTACTAGTGAGCCCCAAGAGGAGGTTATCATATCACTGCAGTATGCAAGTGTTCTGGAATGTATCTCACAGTTTTATATTTTTATGAATTATATAAGCAAATCATGAGTATAGCAAGTACTAAATGTCCTGCTTTCTAGTCACTGTTTTGCTTAAAGCTGTCACCAGGCAATGTGGGTTCTTGCAAACTAAATAAAATATTCTTGTTGGTAGAAAATCTTTTTATTACAAAGATATGTAGGTAGTAAAACCAACTTCCATTGATTGAACAAGGAAATATTAATTGCAGTAGGTCAACAATGATGCATTTTCCTTGTACTTTTGTGAGGTCAGGGATGTACACACTGGTACCTATATTTTGTAACCATAAGATCCAAATAAGTGATGGGAAAAAAAATAAAAATAAAATAAAAAAACCCAGCTGTGAAACAAGTATGGTTCTTTGCTTTTGTATAAATATTGAGTAAAGATTTACAAATGCAGGATGAAAAAGTAAACAGAATCACTGAATACATAACAACTTGTAGTGGGATATGGAAAGGTTGGACATTTGGTGCAGGTAGTGGGTGAAGCTGTTGAGAAACCGAGGAAACAACACATTTGCCTGCCAACCTGAAAGAACAATTCTTCTCCCTTTATCTCATAGCTGGGTGACACTTGGCCTCTCCCTTCTGAAGGTCATCATTGGATGGATCTGTTTCTGATGCCCCTAAAGCTCTGTCAATCTCTCCTGATTTGTCCTATCCCTACCTCTCACTTTTATATTTCTCCTCCCTCTGTAACTATCCTATGGCTTGCATGGTAGTGGCAGTAGTGGTGCAGAGAGAGAGAGAGAGAGAGAGAGAGAGAGAGAGAGAGAGAGAGAGAGAGAGAGAGAGAGAGAGAGAGAGAGAGAGAGAGAGAGAGAGAGAGAGAGAGAGAGAGAGAGAGAGAGAGAATATAGAATATTACACACACATGGAGCAACCATGTGATGGCAGCAACACTATCTTTTCACTGAACTGATATTTTAATTCTAGTGTTACCATAGAATATTTTGATGTTTCCAGAATTAAGATTCATGGATCAAGATTTGCAAAACATTGTGTACTGACATATTATGAATTCATATCATGCTGGTCAAATTTTTAGACATTTTGTCCACTCCTGCAATGGTGTATTTCAAACATTTAATTGTCAATATCAAAATACTGCAACCAGGCCTATAAGTAACCCACCTGACAAGTCAGTGAGAAAGTACAAGTACAAATATTTGGCACATTTTTTGAGGACTTTTCTTCAAAACAATCACTTGGTTGTAAAGTAGCAATGTCAGTGACAACTGGCCTATGCATGAGACCTTCAGGATTGAATTGCAATACAAAAATTATTATAGTTATTGTTATGAAAAGAAATCTTTGCAGGGATGCCAGCTGTTATACATCACATAGATCAATAGACCTTTATAATTACAACAGACTGCTGAAGGCATTATTATTACTGCAAATAATAATGATAATGATTGATGATAATAATAATAATAATAATAATAATAATAATAATAATAATAATAATAATAATAATAATAATAATAATGTTAATAATTTAAAATAAATATGGTACATACTAGACGGCTACACTTTTCTTATGAAAATGGCAAATTTTCTGATGCAGTCAAGGTGAGAAATCCAAGGTGAGAAATCCAGTAATGTGCTGCACTCACTTCCAATGTATATATTTGCCTTTTCCTCAATACTATCTCCTTAAAAACAATTGATAAAGCAAATATTTATCATGAAAACAGGAGCAATCCAACTGTTAGCAATGCAAAACAATGTTCAAAAACCATTCCAAAGAAAAAAATTCAGGTAACAACAATGAATCAGAATAGGACAAAGAAAAATCTGGACATGATCTGTTGGAAGTTGCTATCATTTCTCCAGAAGGAAATAATTTGACAGCAATCTTTTTTTGGTACCTGACTTGTTTTTCCCAAGAACTTCCATGGAAACTGCCTTAACAAAGGATGGGGAAAATGCAAAAAAATATACGTACAACATAGTAATAAAGGATGTAGTGAATTTAAAAAGCTTATATAACAAAGTGAATGGAAAGCATAGACAGTCTTATACATTAAAAAATAATGCAGATGTGTAATAGAACTTTGGCATGAATGGAGTAGCAAAAGTTTGCATTGCAAAGTGGCAGAACAGTAGTACAAGCGATGACACTGAATGGGATAAGTATGTGGTGTGCATGAGTGAGATTTGAGAATTAAATAATAATTTCACTCTCAAATCTCATCTCACTCACAGCTGACAAGTATTGGAAAAAGTGAGCTAACTGATGAGACTTTCTATGAGTAAACATTGAGAAAATGTTGAAAGAGGTGAAGTGGAAATTCTTTTGGCCATCCTGTAAGGGAAGTCTCAAGGGACATGCGGCATTGAGACGTACTGTATAGCTCCAGCTATCCGGTATTTAACTGTCTGGAATTCTCAAGCAACCATAATTTTTTTTCAAAGGAAAATAAATAAATAAAATAACAATAAAAAAATCTTGAATATTTTAAATTGGCACCAGGCAAGTAGTGTGAGTAGAATGTTTTGCTCTCTTGCCACTGGAGGTGCAGTGACTACTCTCCACCACTTGCATAAACAAGTTTGTTAACTAGTTGAGTGTTTTTGCCAGATATCCATACAGTTTCTCAATTATCCTCCATGCTGAAGGTCCCAGCCAAACGTAAATGTAAACATCAGTTGTCAGAGCAAACATCTACAATGCCGGTGTCGGAGCCTACCCTGGTTGATAGGCCTATGCTTGTAGAAGAAAATCCTGATAGCCCCCCATCTTCATCTAACTAGTGATACATATGAATAAAACTAGTGTTAAGGAACTAGTTTTACAAGACATATACAATAGTAAATAAGGAACATTAGTGTGTACCCTGAAAATTTATGTAACAGTGGCAGCACAGATGAGTAAGTACAGTCCCTTTATTTTGTTGTTTTTATTTCTCTTTCTTTCATTTGTATGTCATACTTACAAGTACTAGTGTACAGTATTTTACTTTGGTTTTTACTGAAAATAGAATATTTATAAGGGTAACTACTCATCCAACTGGAAAATCCAGCTATCCAAAACACACTATCCCTCATGGATACCGGATAGCTGGGTTATACCGTACATAGATAATGAAGAAATTTCCAAATATCAGATACATAACAACAGACATGCAACCCCTGATGATCTCACTCTTTTCTTGCCAAAACAATAGTGGCAATACTGACTGCATGTACTATGTGAAAATTCTTACTGTATGACAAATGAAATGATGCTGATAATTTACACATGAATTAAACTAAAAATTTTGAAAGTATCAAATGAGCATATAAACTGGATTAAAAACCTTAACTGTAATGTTTGTGGTGCTGAGTACAAGGTAGGTGTATGAATTTTAGTTCTGGATTTTAAAGAATGGCAGTATTCTTAACTGCAAGCAGATGTTTGTTTTGACTTTCAGGATGACTCAATTAGTAATATGGTTATTTGTATAATGATTATGATGATAATGGTGATGGTGGTGGTGATAAAGATTCCTTGAAAGTTAAAACCACTAAACTTTCAAGCCTTAATTACATCAATGAGAAGCAGCACACACTGATGGCAAAATAAGTACAGCAATGCCTGAAGGCCTCACAGCCTGGAAAGACCCACTCTGGGTGGTTTCATCAACTTTTAAAGACATTTTGTTCTGAAACCAGGAGATGTTCATCATCAACCAGTGTGGTCTTTTCTGACTTGATAATGATTGTCTCTGGATCATTACAGCATTCACAGAATGCAAAAATTCTTGAACTGTAATTTTCCCAGGCTTGGTTGCTTCCAAGATGCATTTCATGAGGATCTTTGCCATCATAAGTGTGTTGGTACACACACACACACACACACACACACACACACACACACACACACACACACACACACACACACACACACACACACACACACACACACACTATACCACACCAGTAAAGAGTGTCTGTAAATTAATGCAATCTTAGAGATCATTCAAATTAAAAAAAACAAAAGTTACCAGAATGTAACGTTGAAAATGACCTACAAATACTCCTTTATGAAAGTTGAATTCAATTCTCTGGCAATGCCTCAGCAAGATGAAGTGATAATTCTTATCTACATAACAGAAAATATATTTTCATTATGGAGAATTTATCATAAAATAATAGGAACACTTCATTACCTCACTAAAACTTATGACAACACACAATAAAATAATACAACTAATCAAACACTTCACATGTGTTTCCCTTCTGATGTGATGCCTTGCTGGCCATCTCTGTAAGGGTGAAAATATATAAAAAACTACTTTCACAGCTTTGTGAGAGAAAACAAAGCTTACACACATATACAAAGCTGTAAACACAAACACATTTACAAAAAATAGGTACATAGTACAATATTTAATCCTGATGTAGTCTGGGTGGTGTAGTGGTGTAGGTGGGGGAGCCCTGGTAGGCCCTCCTGCTGTAGGGTGGTGCCCCATACACTGGCTCTGTTGTGTCGCTCCAGAGGGTGTAACCCTGAGGGGAGGAGCGTCCACTGCCCACAGGGGTTGTGATGTTTCCTGTAGGGGAGGAAGAGACCACTGTGGGGTGGTCAGGTCAGTGTCAAACTGTGCTGTTGAGAGCTTTAATATATATATATATATATATATATATATATATATATATATATATATATATATATATATATATATATATATATATATATATATATATAAGGGGGTGCTGTGAACTTATCATTAAACCCAGTTGTGACCTCACTGACCTTTGTGTCTTACAACACAAGGGGGGGCAGTCACAGCCTGCCCTCTAAAGACAACTCTCTTCCTCCACACAAAAATACACACACACCCATCACTCAGAAATTCAAAATTACCATGGTGACTCCTACACCAGAGTCCCCATCTGGGGAGGGGACCATAAATGTTCCCAGGTCAGACTGCTCTTCTGACAACGACCCTGAGTGTCTTAACACCCTTCCTCAACTTTTTCTTCATTAACTTTTGCAACATTCGCAGTCTTAGATCTAATTTTCAATCTGTATAACACCACCTCTCCTCTTCTAAACCTCATCTTCTTTTCCTGACTGAAACAGGTGTTTAAGGCAACTGACAGTAGCCCCTTTTCTGTTCTCTTCTACTTTCTCTATCTTCATTTTCAATCCAAAGCTGGATGTTGCGTTTGTGCGTGCAACGACTTAACGACTTAACCTGCTCTCGTGCCCACACTTTTGAAGCTTCTGGGTTTTCCACCATCCGGCTACAACTATAGTCACTCTCAAACTAAATTTATCTGTGCTTTATACCTCTCACCTAACTCCTCTGACTATAAGAAATTCTTTGACTACTTAACTTCCAAAGTAGAGCACTTTCTGACTCTCTTCCCTTTTGTGGAGATCTCCATTCTTGGAGACTTCAATGTTCACCACCAGCTTTGGCTTTCCTCTCCCTTCACTGACCATCCTGGTGAACTAGCCTTCAACTTTACTATCCTCCATGACCTAGAGCAACTGGTGCAACACCCTACTTGTATTCCTGACTGTCTTGGAGATATGCCCAACATTCTTGACCTTTTCCTAACCTCTAATCCTTCTGCTTATGCTGTCATCCTCTCTTCTCTGTTGGGCTCCTCTGATCACAATCATGTACCTGTATCTTGTCCTATCACTCCAATCCCTCCTAAGGGTGCCCCTAAGCGGAGGTGCCTCTGGCGTTTTGCCTCTGCTAGTTGGGGGGATCTGAGGAGGTATTTTGCTGATTTTCCTTGGAATGACTAATGCTTCTGTATCTTTGTGTACCAAGTGCATAATAGAGGTGATACTGTCTGGCATGGAGGCATACATTCCTCACTCTTTTTCTTGACCTAAACCTTCCAAACCTTGGTTTAACACAGCCTCTTCTCGTGCTATACATAATAGGGAGGTGGCCCACAAAAGGTACTTAAGCCTTCCATTACCAAAATCTCATGCACTTTATATTTTTGCCTGGAACCATGCCAAGTCTGTTCTCCAATCAGCCAAAAACTCCTTCATTAATAGAAAGTCTCAAAATGTTTCAAGATCTAACTCCCCTCATGACTTCTGGCATCCAGCCAAAAATATCTCCAATAATTTCTAATCCCTCAAACTACCGTCCTATTGCTTTAATTTCCTGCCTATCTAAAGTTTTTGAATCTATCCTCAACAGGAAGATTCTTAAACATCTATCACTTCACAACCTTCTATCTGATTGCCAGTATGGATTCTGTCAAGGCTGCTCTACTGGTGATCTGGCTTTCCTTACTGAGTCTTGGTCATCCTCTTTTTTGAGATTTTCGTGAAACTTTTGCTGTTGCCTTGGACATATCAAAAAACTTTTGAGAGTCTGGCACAAAGCTTCAATTTCCAAATTACCCTCCTACAGCTTCTATCCTTCTCTCTGCAACTTCATCTCGTTTCCTTTCTGACTGTTCTTCTGCTGCTGTGGTAGACGGTCACTGTTCTCCTAAATCTATTAACTGGTGTTTCTCAGGGTTCTGTTCTGTTATCCACTCTCATTATTCATCAATGACCTTCTAAACTAAACTTCTTGTCCTATCCACTCTTTTGTTGATACCACCATGCACTTTTCCACATCTTTTTATAGACGTCCAACACTTCAGGACATAAACATTTCTCGCAGGGAAGCCACAGAATGCCTGACTTCTGATCCTCCTAAAATTTCTGATTGGGGCAGAGCAAACTTAGTATTGTTCAATGCCTCTAAAACTCAATTCCTCCATCCATCAACTCGAGACAACCTTCCAGACAACTATCCCCTCTTCTTCAATGACACTCAACTGTCCTCTTCTTCTACACTGAACATCCTTGGTCTGTCCTTTACTCATAATCTGAACTGTAAACTTCACATTTTATCTCTAGCTAAAACAGCTTCTATGAGGTTAGGTGTTCTGAGATGTCTCCGCCAGTTTTTCTCACCCACCCAGCTGCTAACTCTGTACAAGGGCCTTATCTATCAATGTATGGAGTATGCTTCACGTCAATGTATGGAGTATGCTTCACATGTCTGGGGTGGTTCCACTCCTACTGCTCTTCTAGATAGGGTGGAATCAAAAGCTTTTCGTCTCATCAACTCTTCTCTTCTGACTGACTGTCTTCAGCCTCCCTCTCAATGCCACAATACTGCATCTCTAGCTATCTTCAATTCCAGTTAAAGTATGTTGGAGTGATTATATTATTGCCTCATATCACTTCTCTCAAGATCTTTTTATCATCATTATTTGTAAGTTGGTTCAGTCCTCCATCTCCTTCCCCCTTAAATCTTTCATAAAGTTGATTTGTTTCTTTCACCATATAATTTCTCTACTTGTTATCCATTCCCTTTACTTTTAAATACTTCCTCTCAGTTCTCCCTTTTACTTTACATGCCTTTATGTTCACCATGCTCTCTCTTACCTAGGTTCCTGTCAATCCTATTTGCCTCTCCTTTATCTTTTAACCTCACCCCTTACAACCCTTCCCCTCCCTTCTTCTATGGATCTGGCAACTCACCTGGCTGGAAGGATTTCATGGCAGGTGGTGGTGCTGGGGAGTTTGCAAACACCCCATTGTGCTGTGTCTGTCTGTAGCTGGGGGTCAGCAGTGCATGGTAACCTGATGGAAGGCAACCAAGAGACAATTAGGTCACTTCCAGTATCGTGCAATTTGTAATGTAGAATAGACTGGGAAAATGAAACCATATTGTCAGATTAGTTTAAAACACAATAAATGTTTCTATACTAAGCTGAGATATTTCTTTTAAGGTAAGTAGCTGAGACACTATCTTACAGCCAATTCTCTTCTAATACCAGTTCTTCAGATTTCCTCTTTTCTTTCTCACTTCATCTACATGTGTTACTCCACACGTTTCTCAGACACTTTATCTCAAGCATTTCAATGATTCAACAACAGAACCTTTCATTTAATTTCTTCTCTTATCCCATTCCCTATACAATGCAGTCAATACCACTAGTCCCATGTATTTTAGCTTGAAAGAACACAAGACAGGTTTCTGGTACACGCACTTCATAGAAACATTTCTCTTCTACTAAAAAAAAAAAAAAAAAAAAAGTGGTGTACACCATGTATACCTACCCACAAAGAGGCAGGTGCCAGTGAGGGCGAGGCAGGCAAGGCTGAACAGAAGGCGTTCATTTAAGATAAGTGTGAGGAAGCCCATATCCCAGGTGGCTGGAGAGGCACACACACCATCACCCACTGACTCCAGGACAACACGCACCTATGAATGTCAATGCAGTTTTGGCATTAAAAGCTTCAATGATGTTCAGTTGGCCACACACTCTTGCAATGTCCACTTAGCATTGCCAATGCTGGCTGAGATAGTAACTCTGAAACACTAGTAGTGAGCTTCGTTCAACCCATTCATTGGTGGTAGGGAGAGGTAACAAGGGTGGGGGAGGGTGTTGAGGGAGGTAACCTTACTTTGTTACTTTTCTATTACCAATGAATGGGTTGAACATAGCTCATTACTAGTGTTTCAGAGTTACTATCTTTGCCAGCATTGAGTGTGGCCAACCAGATAAAATCGAATATATACCTATGTATGCATGGATGTGATGGGTACTAATGAACAACATCCAAAGAAATGAAAAGAAATTTTTTTTGTAGGACTGGCAAGGAGCAACAAATGCTAGTGAGGAAAAAACCCCATTGAGGGTGACAAACCTTAAGGGAAATGGTGAAAGGCAGAGATCCAAAATTATCTAAATAAATTAAATGTCTTGATAGAAAGTGAGAGAAAGGATTAGAAGATCAGAGCTTCCAAGGACAGGAAGAAATTGATTGTTGCTATGGCCATTCACCAAGAGTAATTCTTACAAAAAGGCATTAACATTACACGTAGATGGATTGTTGTACTACATATGTACCCAAATCAATTAAGTTAGTCAAATATTAAGAGATACAAAAATTAAGCCTGCCCATCAACAAACCTGTATAATGCTAGAGGTGAGAGGTGAGGTCACATTTACTTCTAAAGGAGCATCAGGCAAGGAAGTAGCCCATAGGCTTTCCTTGCTTGCCACAGTGAGGGTGCGCTCCTGACCACGCACTGCTCCAAGCTGGCACTCCAGTCCACCCACACATCCATCCACACCCTGAAGGCACAGCAACAAAGTGAAAACAGAGTAAGAATGGTCTTACTCTTTTTTTTGTCTTCTTTACACTGGTTGACATTGAGGACAGAAAGACAGGGAATTACTCAGTTTTTAAGTGGGGAACTAGATTTTCTATTTACCTGAAAGATAGACAAATGGGAAATAGGACTACTGTGCAAAAACTTATAAATGACCAAATAAATACAAGAAACCCACAGCCATGGCAGCCAGCACATCTGGGTGTCCCCTGAGCAGCAGTGATGCAGTGGGCTGCTGGTTGGTGAGAGTGAGGGTGGGGCTCTCCGGGGCAGGGGCAGGCAGGAAGGGAAGCTGCACCTGGCCAGACCGCAAGCCTCCATCCCCCTCAGCCACAGCCTCCACCACCAGGGCAGCTTCCAGGGTGGCCAGGCCCAATGATGGTCCTGCTAAGCAAGTCACCTCACATCCATATCCTGTGAAAGAGAAACACATTGTAGTCTTGCTCTATAAGTATTATTCATTTTAAGACTTATATACACCTTTGCATCAATTTGTATTCCTATTATAGACAACTGTTGAATGAGATAGCGGAAGGCAGACTTTACTAAACAGTGCTAACAAAGAACGATGGAGTTTATTCAAGATCAATGGAGAAAATGCATCACTTTCCTGCATAAATATACTGCAAAGAGGTGAATTTGAGGAATCCTTATTAGTTTAAGAGACAGCATAAATCTTTTAGTCTCAACTTTACCTTGGTTTGGGACATAAATGGGAGCAGCAGAGAACAGCTCGCCAACATCTGAGCCAGGGAGGGAAGGGAAGAGTGTCACTGAGCAGGAGAAGGGTGGCTGAGAAGGAGGTGGTTCCTGAGGGTAGCAAGGGGGGATGGTGCTGCCCTCGGCCCCAAGCTCCACTCCAGCCACTTGACGTGCTCCCTCCCGCCCATTGGTGAGAGGGTGCTGGGGACTGCTGACTGTTATCTGGATGCAGGAAAATGAGGAATCAATTGAAAAGCAAGAAAATAATCACTAC
Source organism: Scylla paramamosain (assembly GCF_035594125.1). Classification (NCBI taxonomy): domain Eukaryota; kingdom Metazoa; phylum Arthropoda; class Malacostraca; order Decapoda; family Portunidae; genus Scylla; species Scylla paramamosain. Next base: position 18,106,193 of record NC_087167.1, read on the forward strand.
TGTTCCTTACACAAACTAATCTAACAATTACACAGGTGGTGATTTAAATTAATATATCTACTTATCACTGTTGTTCTTTACACAAACTAATCTAAGAATTACATTCTTAGATTTGTTTGGTGGTGGTGGTGTCACTGGATATATTTACACATCATTACTGTTCCTTGCATAAAATAAACTAACAATAACAGAAAAGGTAGTGTCAACGGATATATTATACTTTCCTCAGACAATAAAAAAACTGAAAAATTATGCCTTTCTAGATATTTTTATTACATAAGTGACTTTTCAAATAAAAATCTAGATCAGCTAAATGAATAAAAGCTAACTTTATTCAGGGGGTAAAAATTGCTTGAAATATTTCAGAAACCAGTCAGGAAACATTTATCTGAATATTATCTAAGTAGAAAAATTTAAGATAGGAGGCTGTAGTGTGGTTGGTGTGACAGTTCAAAATATTAATTGAAAAGTGAAGTTACTATAGTGGATCATGGGAAGATATGGAATGAGGTTGGTGAAGTAGGTCAATAACACTTGGGACAAAAGTTGATGTTCCTGGTGGCCTGTGGCTTACCTGAGTGAGGGGCAGCACAGTCAGCTCAGTGGTGGTTGTGAAGGAGGGACTAGCTTGGAATAACACAGTGGCCTGGCCTGGCTGGTGGGAGACTGCTACACCTGAGGCTGGGTCCAGGGAAAGGATGTCCCCCTGTGCAGACCAGTTGCCTGTGGGGGTCCCAGCCTCCCCTGTCACTTGAGAGGAAAAGCAAATGTGCACACCCATGGGAGCAGTGGCCTGGGGAGACAAAAAAAGGTAATATGAAATTTCAGCTGAAGTGTTTCTCTTTCTACATCTTTACTTTCTGTGTTTTGTGTCTGTGTGTCACTCAATATAAAATTCCCTGGCTTTTCTCCTTTCTTATATGTCTATTTAATCTGTCTGTCTGCATGCAAACTACTTGCCTATTCTTATTTCTCTTCACCTAACAATCTGTACTCTTTACAATAACTACAGTAGCATGCATGCAAACTACTTGCCTTATCTCTGACTCTATTCCTTATTTCTCCTCATCTAACTTAACCCGTAGTCTTTACAATACCTACAGTAGTAACTAGAACATCTATTCATCTCTCCCTCAGTCTCTCCCACCCACCCTGTCAGGAGTAATGGCAGGGCCAGCATGGATGCGGAGGTAGTCATTCAGGAGGGGCAGGTTGTGGTCCCAGAGGTGAAGGACAGTCTGCCCACGCCCCACCATCCTCACTACCAGGCTATCATTTGTTGCTCCACGGCTCACTCCCACCAGGTCAAATCTGCAGGATGAAGGAAAATAAGGTTACAAGTGAGAATGATACATGTGTGATTGTGTAGTGCTTTGAGCCATCCCATGTAGGATTGCCACTTTGATATATAGATAGATAAAATGAGATGGGGGAAAAGCACAAAGGAAGATAATGCATGCCTTCTTTCTCTGAATATAATGTCTTTCCCTCTTCCTTTGATCTCAATCATCTTTTCCTACCTCCCTCTTTGTTTTTATGTAAGAGGGCCTCTGAATAAAAATGGGCCCACTTGAAGTTGCTAATCATTGAAGAAGATATTATAATAGCAAGGCCTAAGTTACATTGAGAGTATCTTGAAACCTCTGTGCTATTTACCCTAATCCCACTCTTCCATCTCTCACCTGGAGGGCCTGAAGGCTGGATGAGCATTGGTGGCGTGGAAGATGCGTCCCCTGTTATCGTGGTAGGAAAGATGGAGGTTGAAACTTGCCCCAACTGGCAACCAAGGGAGTGGGGTACTGGTCACAGCACCTACCAAGCCACCCACCTCCCCTTGCAAGTAGCTCACCTTTTTCACCTGCAATGGAAAGGATGAAAGATGCTTACTTGAAGGAAAATGGTGGATAGAAGTAAGAGGCTGGGAAAGGAAAAATACAATAAGGAAAACAAATATTTATCTGAAGAAATAAGGAAGGGTGACATACAAAGTAAGTAGTGAAAGGAACAGATGTATAAAAGTACTAGTTTGGAGAGAGAGAGAGAGAGAGAGAGAGAGAGAGAGAGAGAGAGAGAGAGAGAGAGAGAGAGAGAGAGAAAGTAGCTTTGTTGAATAACACTGAGAACACTGAGTACTAGAATCCATTAGATCCTGGAATGCCTTTTCGGTTGGAGATATCACAACTTCTAGTTCACACTCTCAACCGCCACATGTCCATAGCATCATTCTCCTTGTAGAAAATAAGATACAGACCACTTCAAATCTCTCAACTTATGAATACTTTTCTATATACTTATGGTCACTGTATTTTCTTATTTTTTTCTCTATGTTATATATATATATATATATATATATATATATATATATATATATATATATATATATATATATATATATATATATATATATATATATATATATATATATTCTATCCATATACTATATACACTGTTCAGTACAATAACTGTAAGTCCTTTCCTATGTTTACTTCAGCCATAAATGGATGTTTTCAACTTTTCTTGAATCAGATTTATAGACTGACACAACACACTCAAACACAGTCATCATCCCATGTTTTGTTATTGTTGACGGCCCTCACTCACTGCCTAAAAAATATACAATCGTGAGTCTAACAGCATGACAGGATTCTCCCCAAGAATGCCATTGTTTCATAATGTATGCCATTATTTCATGACACTGACTCAGATATGCATTTTTCTTATGTTATTTGGCTTAAGTATAGTGTGTTGGTGCATGCATTGTCTTTTCGGCAAGAATTGGTGTGTCTAATAGGGCTCTCTATGGGGATTTCTTATATTACCTTTTAAATGTTAGATTATTTACTCAACGAAAATATACTATTAGCATTATTATTACCATATACTCCAAATAATGAAGACTTAATTGAAGTACTGCAACTCAAAAATGAGAAAAAATAAAAATTTATAACTGGTTACTTTTAACACTTTGTCCACATTCCTGAGAGACAACACTATGGACACCTGGCAGCTGAGACCATGAACTATTGAGTTGTGATATCTCCAATTACTACTATTCTACTGGTTGTTCACTGGAAATCTCTCAATGAGGTGACCCCACAGCACAGGTCTTTATTTATTACTGCCCCTTCACTGTGATTCATACATCTTAGTATCTTTACTCAAACTGTCATTTTCATATGCATATTTTCAGACTTACATCTTACATGGCACAAAAAAGAATGAAGAAAAATAAAATTACAATATCATGACAAAGATGACAAGGACATTGATGATGGGATGACTTCAACACTGCCCTTATATTAGCTCATTCCCTCCCCTCTCACTCACCTCCACCAGCACGGACAAACTCTGGGTGACACCATAGGTCTCAGTGACAGTGACAACAACAGTGGCCTGGCCAGTCTGCTCCCCTGCCTTCACCAAGCCATCTGGGCACACCTCCACCACTTGGCTTTCCTTGCCACCCTCACTGCAAGCCCCATCCACCTGGTAAGTCATCTGGCCGTCTCCATCTCTAAGGGAGAAGAATGAAGCCGAGGGAATGGATGATCAACTGAGGATGATTAATATGAAAATTAAGGTTTAAAAGAGACTATAGAGACTATAGGGGGAAAGGAAGGCTTGGTGGCTGCTTAGGTGTGCAGGGAGTGAGAGAAATTGTGGTGTTTGGTCTATAAACACTCCAACACCTCTTTAGAACCCTGTCACTAGACCACAGCAGAAGCATGTCCATGAACTGGAAACAAATGGGGTATTCCTTACTTATATAAATATATAAATAAATATAAATATATATAAAATACACATGCACACAAACCTGTTGGTGACAATCCGTGCCTCAGAATCTGGTGTCATGAGCAGCTGTGAGGAGCCCCCACTGGGATACTTCAGCTTCAGGGACTCAAACACCTGCAGAAAGAAGAAATTATTAAATTAAGGCAAGGTCTGGCATGAGCTTTAAACAGTTACTACAAGCATAAAGCAGTCACACAGCATTACAAACTATAGATCCTGAGTCTGACATGAGGTTTAGTCATACATGAACACACACATGCTCACCTTGATCTCCAGTTTGTCTGTAAGCACTGCATTGCTCAAAGTCTGCTGGTAGGGAGGCAGGGCATTGGTCCCCACCCTCACCTTCAGGCTTATGGTTGTCCTGCCTGGATGTTCTGCCTTTACTCTGACAGCTCCCTGGTTCTCTGTATTCTCCACCACACCGCTCTAGATGAAGGAAGAAGAGGAATGATGTGCATTAAAGAAGGTCAGTCTTGCCAGTACAGTAGAAACATTGTCTTTTCCACATCCTACAAAATACTTTTCCAGGGGCAAGGCATCAACTGTTTAACTGGTAGTGATAAGATAGATGTGTATATAATGTGAAACAAATGCTCCTATGATGCCAAAGTACAGTCATGGTCATGGAAGATGCGACCTGCCCATAGAAATCAACCCATATGGTGGATGCAACTCTTGTGGCCAAAGAAACCCAGAAATTATCTGTATCAGTTGTCTAGTAACGTTTGACACATGAGCCATCTGCTGCTACCCCTCTCATCTCTCCTCTGCCTCAATAGACCTGAGGTAGTCATGTTCATTCTTTTCACAAGGCTCATTATTTTTGTGTTCAGCTGTTCTTCCTGCACATGTGAACTGAGCACTTAACATGGTGCAAAAACCACAAGCAAGGAGGAAAGGGCTAGTATAATCACCTAAGAGAGTAAATGTGCCTATTAAAAAAAATTTCAGGCAAACTGGCTGGCACAAAGCTTCTGTCTTTCACCAGCCATTATACCACCTGTAAAAAACCCCTTCCTAGACCTTCTAAGAAGACAAATGAGAGAACTGATTTGTTGAAGAGGATAAAAAAAAAATCCCTTCATTCTGATCCCAGAATTAATCCAAATGTACTCTCAGTCACTGAAATATGTGAACTGTACGACGAAGGCTGCAGAAAGACTTGGGACTCCTTTCTCACCATGCAGCAGTAAAACCACTTCTATTATCCAGGATGACGAAAAAACAAATTGACCTTGCCAATAAATATGAACACAATAGAAGAAAATTATTGAATGAAGGTGTTATTTAGTGATGAAGGTACCTTTAATGTAGTGAGAGTTAAGGGTGCATCTCAGGAGGCCAGTGGCATCCAACAGGTTTGCCTCACAGAACACAGTGAAAAATGTGGAACACCCTGACTATGAAATGGCCTGGAGTATGTTTAGTGATGCAGAGGGTACAGAGGGGTTGCACATCCCGCCAAAAAAACGTAACCATGTGTGCCAGTAATAGCAACCATTTTTTGTTACTTTTGTTTACAGGTCTCATCTTCCATGACTGTGACTGTATCTTGAAGATCTTACATGATGGAAGTGAGAGATCTAAAGCATACACAATAATCCTGCTGACAAAATTATTTTATTAATTTCATCTTTATATATATATATATATATATATATATATATATATATATATATATATATATATATATATATATATATATATATATATAATTCACTTATCCCTAATCCTATTAACTTCTTTAGGAAGGTCATGGAAGGTTGCAGTCTCAGGGTCAAAATACCCTGAAGAAGTTACATGATGAGAGAGAGTTACATAGAAAAACAGGCCACAACAGACCTTGCAGTCCTCACGAGGTAACCTGACCTAGGACTACTAAGGTGGTAGAAGAAGAAAAGGAAAGGAAAGCAGAAGGCTCTCTCCCCACCCTCTACTTCCTTTGGCATAAGCCATATGGGAAAACAGGTTGGAAAGAAATACCTTACAGGGTTAGAGAAAAAAAACACCTGAAGAAAATTTTATAGATAAGAAAGAAAATAGATGAAATGAGGTGCCCCCATTTCTTGAAGGCAGGGGAATTAATCACTAACAAAACAAATGCTGTTAGCCGTGAATGGATTGCAGACAAGATATTTATCAAGACAGTGTTTAAAAGTCTCAATGGTGTTGCAGTCTATCATGTCTTGAGGAAGCCCATTCCATAGATTTACTACTCAATGGAAAAAACAAATTTTTGATTTGTGAGAGTTGAAGGATTTCCCAACAATTCTGCAACTGTTTCCTTGTGTGTAATTTGAAGAGTCTATCATGAAATATTTACTGCAGTCCATGTCATCAATGCCTTTGATGATTTTAAACACCTGTACTAAGTCACTTCTGAGTCTTCTTTGTGTTAATGGGAATAAATTTAATTCTTTAAGATGCTCTTTGTATGATTTGTTTCTTAGGCTTGGTATCATTTTTGTTACTCTACGTTGAACTCTTTCTAATTTATCAGTCTTTCTGGTAGCAGGGGCACCATGCTTGAAGGCAATATTCCAAGAGGGGGCGGACTACAGAGTTATACAAGGTGAGGATTGTATCCTTTGATTTTTACTCAAAAGATCTGCCGATTAAACCAGTTACTTTATATGCTTTCTTTATGACTTCTGAACGTTGTTGGCTAGGTTCTAAGCTACTCGATATTGTCACTCCTAAATAAATTTTGTTGTCAACACTTTTAAGTTGGGTACCATTTAAAATATACTTTGCTTCCTTGTTTCTGTAGTCTATATGAAACACTTTGCACTTATCTGCATTAAAACTCATTTGCCAGGTTTGCTCCCACTCTGTCAATTTATCTAGATTTTTCTGCATTTCTAATACTTGTTTGTTAGGGACTTTGGAATTCGCTATTTTGGTGTCATCAGTAAACTTTGATATTATACAGGTAACACCTTCATCTATGTTGTTAATATAAACAAGGAAGAGAACAGGTCCTACGACTGATCCCTGTGGTACCCCGCTGGTTATGTTAGTCCACTTGGATGCTTTTCCATTTATTACTAATCTTTGTTTATGGTTGTCTAGCAGTTTTCAACCCACTGCAACATGTCACCTTGGATACTGTGTGATTTTAATTTAATCAGTAAACATTTGTGGGGGACTTTGTCGAAGGCCTTTACAAAATCATGATATATTATATTTACCGTTTTACTCTCATCATACTGGTTCAGAATATCATAGAAGAAGTCTAAGAGGTTTGTCAACCAAGATGGTTTGTTGCAGAAGCCATGTTGAGTATTTTTAAATAAGTTGTTTTCTTCCAAGTGATTAACCTCTCATTAGTATTTCAAGAATTTTGCATATGAACGAAGTTAAGCTAATTGGCTGGTAACTACATGGTAAAAATTTACTGCCTTTTTTGAAAATCGGAGTTATGTTAGCAAGCTTCTATTCATCAGAGAGAGAGAGAGAGAGAGAGAGAGAGAGAGAGAGAGAGAGAGAGAGAGAGAGAGAGAGAGAGAGAGAGAGAGAGAGAGAGAGAGAGAGAGAGAGAGAGAGAGAGAGAGAGAGAGAGAGAGAGAGAGAGAGAGAGAGGGGGGGGGGGGGTTAGCCAAAATACCTTTTGGAAGATCCTGGGGAGGGACGCAACCTGCTTGTTGGATGTGGCCCACTCCAGCAACAGGGGCGGGTTGGCCGAGGCATAGGCTAGGGATGCCTGGTGCTCGTCCAGGCCCAGGGCAAGCAGTGGCATGGTGGTGCCTGTCTCGAGGCGTGTCAGCGGGGCGTGGATGCGAATCTTGGGCAGCGGCACCACGTGTATTGTCAACATGTCCTGGCAGGGGAGAAATGTGCTTGTTTAACCCTTACAAGGCAGTTCCTTTAAAAAATGTGCTAGTTTCATCCTTAAATGACAGCTCCTTTTTTTCATGTGAAAATAAAATTAAGGTGACCTGATTTCCTTACAGTGAAATTAAAACACAACCTTATTAACAGAAGCTGGGCCTATCATTGCACTATCTACTAGTCATGAATTAGCAACAATGAGAATACAACACAGAACACAAATTTGCTCATGTTCAAACACCTTATAGCATCACATAATGTCTTCTTTTCTTGTCTATATACCAAACTGGCAATCCCACACAGGATGATCCCAGACAAAACACCACACACTTATACACACATCATTCATACTTTTAGCTTCATTGGCCCAGGTGAAAAGGGACAGTTTCATGGAACACCCTTATACTCGTATTTAATATTATTGTGTTTATTTTCAGCATTTTGTAGCACGCACTTTCAAAATATACATATGCTCTTCTACTCTCTCTCTCTCCTCACCTGTGAATAAATAGCTCTGCGGCTTGTCTTTTGGCTTACACTGACAGCCCGTGCGGTGAGGGTGGTGGTGCCCAAAGCCAGTGCTGTCACCACCCCGGCATGTGAGGAGTTGGCCACTGTGCCGTTGTCAATGCTGTACTCCACACTGGGGCTTGGGTATGGCCCTCCACGAGTCTCAACCTAAAAGGGAAGCCAGGGAGGATAGAAAGGAGGGATGACAAGAAGGAATGCAAGTAATGATGGATATTGCTTTTATTTTTTATATATAATTTTTTTAATCCTCAATGTTCCAATCTAGAGGAAAGTTAACAGCACCTTTACTTACCATCCGTTCTAATCCCTCACTCACTACTTTCTGATATGGTTTAATCATCTTATGCTTTACCAATTACTGTCCAATGTTGTCTTTCTATTTTTCTTAATCGTTTTCCCATCAGGAATGACTACACATCTGATAAATGGTCCCACAAGAGTGATATTTTATGTGTGAAACTTTATTTAGTGCACTGAACGATATAAAAAGTGAAAGGTGATGGACAAGATGAGTAAAGTAATACATCCTAATAGCTTAAAAATATAGATTTGCCAGTAAGAACCCTAATAGAATCTAACAAAGCAGTATGGGAGTCAGACCCTAATAGAATCTAACAATGCAGTATGGGAGTCAGAGTCCATTGCAGCAAACATAAGGGATGCTTAACACACCCTAACAAGACAGATAGGGGATGACTACACACCTGATACACGGCCCCAACCACAAGAGTGATATTGCGTGGGTGCAGGGTGAGGGCAGGGAACACCTGTATGGGACGGGTAGGGCTCTCCACTCTGGGCCGCCCACCCTCACCTGTTCCCCCAGCAACAGTAGCACTGACTCGCAGGCTGGTGTCTCCCACATGGCGGCCCCTCACCTCATACACTGCATTGCCCTGCTTGTTGATGCCTTGATACCTGTGTGGAGCAAGTGATGAGGTGATGAAGAGCAACTGGGAGAAAGGGGAGGGTGGACAGAGAGAAGGAAGAGTGAGAAGGAATGGTAGCAAGAAAAGGTGATTGTGGAGGAAGGAATAGTGGGAAGCATAAACACAGGAAAAGAGGGAGAAGTAGTTAAAAGTGAACAATAAGTGAGGATGGGAAAATAAGAGAATAAAGAGTGATGCTGAGGACAGAATGTACAAGAAAAATAAACATACATTAAAGCAGGAAATAATTACACCACACGAGGGGAAAATTTTTGTAATAAATATATCCTCCAAAAAAAGAGAAAAAAGTGTTTCTTCATGAATAAGAATCACAACTTTGCTGTCTTCCATTGATTGCATTCAAATTAAGGAATTACAAAGGACAAGAGAAAGGATGTAAGAGATGATGAAGTCCCCACCTAGCAGAAATAACAGTGGACTGAGGGTGAGGCTGCAAGTCCATGAAGGAGTGAGCAGGCAAGGGAGTTCCTGAGGCATCCAGGGCCACCACCTCTGCTTCCAGGGTGCCTCCAAGCTCCACCACCTCCAGCACTGTCAGGTCCAGGGAGGCAACGCTGGCAATCTGGGATGGATGGGGGCAGTGCACAAAACTGTCATCATTGTTTTCTTGTGAACAATGGCAAGTGGCTGGTGCACACAGGTTTGGTAGCAGAAGACGGAAGCAAGAAAGATCTGTGTGTGCATGCATGTATGTGAAATTACAGGGCTGTGATTTAATTTACTTTGTTATTCTCTCAGAAATCTGGTCCAATTCCTTTAAACTTTTTGATAATTCTTCAGCCCTGAGTCCAAGTACTAGAGACAGGACAATGCAAGCTTACTTCAAGTCCTGTAAGCCAAAAGTAAGTCAATACATCAACACTCAGACACACAGCACATAATTACCCTAATGTGGGAAGTGGCAGGGTGTGTTGCTTCCAGACACACATCCATCAGTGCTACCACCAGATCTCCATCTCCCAGTGGGCTGACCTGCAAGAGTAGGAAGGATTACTCATGTCCATCAACTCAGCTCCATATCTCTACCTGTCCTCTAAACTCTTCTTTCTGTTAAGATTCTCATGGGTCATGTAGCCTTCCACAGAAGAGCACCTAGAGTTTAGTGACCTCTACTCATCTCTCTCACTTCTGTTCCACTCCATTCCTGCTACATGCAATGACTCACTGTTTTTTTTTTTTTCCCAACATTTACAGGTGTTAAGTTTAGTTTCCTATTAATAACAAGGCAAAGGTTAAGTAGGCTTTCCTCTTAATCACTAGTACTACTGGCCACTAATCAATAAGATATGTAGGCTTTCCTTTTAACCACTAAAACAACTGACCAGTAATCAAAGGTGTTCTCACTTAAGCACAGCATTTTATCTATTTCTGCATTTTACTGCACATTACTGGACACAAGACTTTATAAAGAATTTCAACCTTGCAAGAGTCATTGCAGAACAGCAAACTTCCAATTTTTCTACCTGTGCTATCTTTCACAGACATTTTTTTTATGCAGGAGGGACACTAAAAAAAAACCACTGAAATGCTGGTCCTTGAATAAGGTCCAAAGCAGTAGTTACAAACTGAAGATAAGTATCTTGAAACCTCCCTCTTGAAGGAGTTCAGGTCACATGAAGGTGGAAATACAGAAGCAGGCAGTTTACCAGTGAAAGGGATGAATGATTGAGAATACTGGTTAACTCTTGCATTAGAGGTGGACAGAATAGGGGTGAAAGAAAGTCTTGTGCAACGAGGCTGTGGAAGGAGGGGAGGCATGCAGTTAGCAAGGTCAGAAGAGCAGTTAGCATGAAAATAGTTAGGGAAGATAGCAAGAGATGCAACATTGCAGCGATGAGAAAGAAGCTGAAGACAGTCAGTTAGAGGAGTTGATAGGACAAAAGCTTTTGATTCCACCCTGTCCAGAAGAGTGGTATGAATGGAACATACAAGTGAAGCATACTCTATACATGGATGGATAAGGCTCCTGTACAGTAAGCAGCTGGAAGGGTGAGAAAAATTGGCGGAGACACCTCAGAATGTCTAACTTCATAGAAGTTGTTTTAGCTAGAGATGAGATGTGAAGTTTCCAATTTGGATTATAAATAAAGGACAGGTCAAGGATGTTCAGTGTAGAAGAGGGGGACAGTTGAGTGTCACTGAAGAAGAGAGGATAGTGATCTGGATGATTTTGTCGAGTTGATAAATGGAGGAATTGAGTTTTTGAGGCACTGAACAATACTAAGTTAGCTCTGCCCCAATCAGAAATTTTAGAATCTACTTTCTAATATGTAACAGAAAAATTATAATTTAAAGAGGTGGTAATGTACAAAGATCTTTAAGAACCTATGCAGAAAATACTTACAGTGATGGTCTTCTTTGCCTCGTGATAGTCGACTGTGGCGATGTCATTGTCAGGAGGCTGTAACTCAAAGAATCCTGAACCTCCCACAACACTGAGATCCAGCTGATGACAGATTAGGAGGAAAAGAAAAAGCAAAACAATGTGATTAATCTTATGAAGTGAAACCTGTTTCTGACTAATAACTCCAAGACACAAAATAAAATGTCAAACCTCCTCAATCTTACTTTACTTTAAATGTTATTTCTTTCATTTTATATCAACATGTTTTGTTTCAACAATGTTGGCAATTCATGGCCATTGATGTTCTACTTGAATCCTGCCATTATGTCATAAAGCAGACAGACTTCTTCATTTCTACAGCTGTACCTTACTATATTCTTATTAAATGATGAATACTGAAATTCAATACATGCTACAAATTAACTTAAGCAGACTTCATTATTTATAAATCTCTATCTTACTACATTTTAATCAAATGAAGAATACTGCAAATCAATTACTGCTCAAGATCAAAAGATGCCACAAATTGAACAGAGATTTCTTCACTCTTCAAGCACTACCTTATTGTGTGTGTGATGGTAGAGAGTGGCTGCAGGTGGGTCAAGAACCACATCATGTACCAGCGCAAGGGGGAGGGAGGCGGAGACAGGTGGGATGTCCAGGATGTCTCCCACATTGCTAGTGTAGCCGACTAAGCGCACTGTCACCACTAGCTCACCTGCCTCGCCAAAGGGGTTCAGGACCTGGTAACCTGAAGAAGGGCAATGTTATGTGGTGGTGGTGGTGGTGGTGGTGGTGGTGTGTTTTTTGCTTGTTCTTCAAAGCCAAAGCAAAATGTCATTAATTTTTACATCCCTTACTAAGGCTAACTTGGTGTGTTTCCTGCTTCCAAGAACAGAAAACAACTGGCTCTCTTAAGTTTTTTAAGTATTTCTGGTTGTTTTTGAATACAAAGTCATCTTATTTTGTTCTATATATCTACCAGTATACCATATTTTTTCTATGAGCAGACAACTTCCCAAGCAAAGATTTTTAAAACTACATCAGATGCTTATGCTTATTTCTTAACATAAGTTTTCTGAATGCTTACAAAATCACACAAAAGCAATCATACTTTAATTATTTCATAAAGCAGCCTATCTAGTTTCCAAATCAAATGGAACTTCCTTAAATGATCAACTCTTATGAATGCTTCTAAACCAATGAAAACCACAACTCATATTTTCTCATTCCAACATAACAAACCAAGGCACTCACTTCTAAGGGCTCCCTGTCCCTGAGTGCTGACACTCTGAGGCAAGGCAGACAGCTGCTGCTTGGGGACTGCTGCCAGGCTGATGTTGGACACTTCCCACTCCAGTGCCAGGGATGAGATGTTGTCAAAGCGTCGTTGTTCAGAGTCTGTCACCACCACCTCCATGTTCAGTGGCTTGTGGCAATGGGTTACAGCCTGGTGGAGGAAGGAGGATTAATGTAGGTGAGGGAACAGGAATATTGAGAAGCTGTGGGTGTGTAAGAGGAACGTGTCGAAAGCAATAAGAGTTTCTGGATTATCTTAAAATCTGTACACATAATCTGGCTCAACTTAAAAAAAATCAATTGTTTCTCTGCCAAAGACCCAAAATCTTCCCCAAATTGTCACTGAAATCAGCACATAACTTTCTGATACATATATCTTGTGGACAAACAAACAGTAGAAAAAGCATTGCATTAGTTACAGATGACTGACAGGTAGTAAAAAGACACCATGGCAAGAAACATTTACAGGAAGCAATAAGAGACATAAAAGTGAGAAACATGCAAGACAAAAAATAGTGGCACACACCCTTCCAAGCTCTGCCATGGCAGGGCAAGATGAGCGGGTCCCTGTTGGTCGCCTGACAAGTGCTATGAGGCTGATGGAATCTGGCAGAGCACAGATGACTGTGACAGTGGCACTGACCTGGGAGAGAAGGGATGAATGCCAAGGGTATGAAAAATCAATGATAAGGTTGTCTTCTATGTTTGTCTAGCTCAATATAAATATTACATACAGAAACTATAAATATGGAAATAAACTGCATATAAAACTACATTTCATATGCAAACACATGCCACATACACTATACTCTGTTCATGATCACTAGAGGCACAAGCCCCTCCCCATGGGTGGAGCATGTCAGAGGATCAACGCTCTGGCCTACTACTGGTTGGCTGTGTTTAATGGAAAGCATGTATTTTACAGTGCTTCATTATTTCTTTACCAACACACAAACTATTTGCTTTGAGCACATGAAAACCATTCCTTCACTGTCTATAGTAAATGTCTTATTACTTGAACACAAAAGCACTTGAGGAGAAGGCACGGAGTGAGAAATATATATAGGCTTGTAAATTTCTGGGTGGCCGAGAGAATATTTGTCATCTTGAGGTGCTGGACTGCAAACATCCAACCCCTCACCTGAGACATAGGAAAGAGAGAGCCTGGACCAGCATTAATGCCCAATGGGACCATAAACCCCAGCCAGCCAGGACTGTGGCTTGCCCTGGGGTGACTGGGGGGGGTGGGTCACTGATGACAGGTCAAGCACGCCTTGCATTGCTGACATGGTGTTTTATCCATTAATTGTAATACCTGACCAACATGTTTTTCTTTCTGTTTTGAAAATATGAAAATAAAATGCAAGAATTAGGATTAAAATGTCTTAAGAATGTTTCCAGTCCAACAATTTTTTTTTTTTTTTTATGTAGGAAGGATACTGGCCAAGGGCAACAAAAATCTAATAAAAAAAAATGCCCACTGAAATGCCAGTCCCTAAAAGGGTCAAAGCAGTGGTCAAAAATTGGTGGATAAGTGTCTTGAAACCTCCCTCTTGAAGGAATTCAAGTCATAGGAAGGTGGAAATACAGAAGCAGGCAAGAAGTTCCAGAGTTTACCAGAGAAAGGGATGAATGATTGAGATTACTGGTTAACTCTTGCGTTAGAGAGGTGGACAGAATAGGAGTGAGAGAAAGAAGAAAGTCTTGTGCAGCGAGGCCGCGGAAGGAGGGGAGGCATGCAGTTAGCAAGATCAAAAGAGCAGTTAGCATGAAAATAGCGGTAGAAGACAGCTAGAGATGCAACATTGAGGCGGTGAGAGAGAGGCTGAAGACAGTCAGTTAGAGGAGAGGAGTTGATGAGACGAAAAGCTTTTGATTCCACCCTGTCTAGAACAGCAGTATGAGTGGAACCCCCCCAGACATGTGAAGCATACTCCATACATGGACGGATAAGGCCCTTGTACAGAGTTAGCAGCTGGGGGGGTGAGAAAAACTGGCGGAGACGTCTCAGAACACCTAACTTCATAGAAGCTGTTTTAGCTAGAGATGAGATGTGAAGTTTCCAGTTCAGATTATAGGTAAAGGACAGACCGAGGATGTTCAGTGTAGAAGAGGGGGACAGTTGAGTGTCATTGAAGAAGAGGGGATAGTTGTCTGGAAGATTGTGTCGAGTTGATAGATGGAGGAATTGAGTTTTTGAGGCATTGAACAATACCAAGTTTGCTCTGCCCCAATCAGAAATTTTAGAAAGATCAGAAGTCAGGCGTTCTGTGGCTTCCCTGCGTGATATGTTTACCTCCTGAAGGGTTGGACGTCTATGAAAAGACGTGGAAAAGTGCAGGGTGGTATCATCAGCATAGGAGTGGATAGGACAAGAAGTTTGGTTTAGAAGATCATTAATGAATAATAAGAAGAGAGTGGGTGACAGGACAGAACCCTGAGGAACACCACTGTTAATAGATTTAGGAGAAGAACAGTGACCGTCTACCACAGCAGCAATAGAACGGTCAGAAAGGAAACTTGAGATGAAGTTACAGAGAGAAGGATAGAAACCGTAGGAGGGTAGTTTGGAAATCAAAGCTTTGTGCCAGACTCTATCAAAGGCTTTTGATATGTCCAAGGCAACAGCAAAAGTTTCACCAAAGTCTCTAAAAGAGGATGACCAAGATTCAGTAAGGAAAGCGAGAAGATCACCAGTAGAGCGGCCTTGACGGAACCCATACTGGCGATCAGATAGAAGGTTGTGAAGTGATAGATGTTTAAGAATCTTCCTGTTGAGGATAGATTCAAAAACTTTAGATAAGCAGGAAATTAAAGCAATAGGACGGTAGTTTGAGGGATTAGAGCGGTCACCCTTTTTAGGAACAGGTTGAATGTAGGCAAACTTCCAGCAAGAAGGAAAGGTAGATGTTGACAGACAGAGCTGAAAGAGTTTGACTAGGCAAGGTGCAAGCACGGAGGCACAGTTTCGGAGAACAATAGGAGGGACCCCATCAGGTCCATAAGCCTTCTGAGGGTTTAGGCCAGCGAGGGCATGGAAAACATCATTACGAAGAATTTTAATACGAGGCATGAAGTAGTCAGAGGGTGGAGGAGAGGGAGGAACAAGCCCAGAATCGTCCAAGGTAGAGTTTTTAGCAAAGGTTTGAGCAAAGAGTTCAGCTTTAGAAATAGATGTGATAGCAGTGGTGCCATCTGGTTGAAGTAGAGGAGGGAAAGAAGAAGAAGCAAAGTTATTGGAGATATTTTTGGCTAGATGCCAGAAATCACGAGGGGAGTTAGATCTTGAAAGTTTTTGACATTTTCTGTTAATGAAGGAGTTTTGGCTAGTTGGAGAACAGACTTGGCATGGTTCCGGGCAGAAATATAAAGTGCATGAGATTCTGGTGAAGGAAGGCTTAAGTACCTTTTGTGGGCCACCTCTCTATCATGTATAGCACGAGAACAAGCTGTGTTAAACCAAGGTTTAGAAGGTTTAGGACGAGAAAAAGAGTGAGGAATGTACGCCTCCATGCCAGACACTATCACCTCTGTTATGCGCTCAGCACACAAAGATGGGTCTCTGACACGGAAGCAGTAGTCATTCCAAGGAAAATCAGCAAAATACTGCCTCAGGTCCCCCCAACTAGCAGAGGCAAAACGCCAGAGGCACCTTCGCTTAGGGGGATCCTGAGGAGGGATTGGAGTGATAGGACAAGATAAAGATATGAGATTGTGATCGGAGGAGCCCAACGGAGAAGAAAGGGTGACAGCATAAGCAGAAGGATTAGAGGTCAGGAAAAGGTCAAGGATGTTGGGCGTATCTCCAAGACGGTCAGGAATACGAGTAGGGTGTTGCACCAATTGCTCTAGGTCATGGAGGATAGCAAAGTTGTAGGCTAGTTCACCAGGATGGTCAGTGAAGGGATAGGAAAGCCAAAGCTGGTGGTGAACATTGAAGTCTCCAAGAATGGAGATCTCTGCAAAAGGGAAGAGGGTCAGAATGTGCTCCACTTTGGAAGTTAAGTAGTCAAAGAATTTCTTATAGTCAGAGGAGTTAGGAGAGAGGTATACAGCACAGATAAATTTAGTATGAGAATGACTCTGTAGTCATAGCCAGATGGTGGAAAACTCGGAAGATTCAAGAGCGTGGGCACGAGAGCAGGTTAAGTCATTGCGCACATAAACGCAGCATCCAGCTTTGGATCGAAAATGAGGATAGAGAAAGTAGGAGGGAACAGAAAAGGGGCTACTGTCAGTTGCCTCAGACACCTGAGTTTCAGTGAGGAAAAGAAGATGAGGTTTAGAAGAGGAGAGGTGGTGTTCTACAGATTGAAAATTAGATCTTAGACCGCGAATGTTGCAGAAGTTAATGAAGAAAAAGTTGAGGGGGGTGTCAAGACACTTAGGGTCGTCGACGGAAAGGCAGTCCGACCTGGGGACATTTATGGTCCCCTCCCCAGATGGGGACTCCGAGGCTGGTGTAGGAGTCGCCATGACAGCCACACTGTCATGGCAGTGTCACTGATTGGGTCACACTGTTCACCTGATACATGGAAAAAGGAGTGACCTCACCTGTGTGAATGCCCTAAATGACCAGAGAGAGAGAGAGAGAAAGAGAGAGAGAGAGAGAGAGAGAGAGAGAGAGAGAGAGAGAGAGAGAGAGAGAGAGAGAGAGAGAGAGAGAGAGAGAGAGAGAGAGAGAGAGAGAGAGAGAGAGAGAGAGAGAGAGAGAGAGAGAGAGAGAGAGAGAGAGAGAGAGTGTTGGCCTGAGTGAGGGACTCCTAGACTCCTGTCTAAGAGAGTGAGGTGTCCGGCAGTGTTTATCGGGTCCCCAAAACTATGGCAAAACCCTCTGCCACACCTTGGGACACCACCACCCCATGGGGACAATATCTAGGGCCCATCAAGCTCTGCTGTGAGGGAGGGGCTTGTGCCTCTAATGATCATGAAAAGTATACATGAAATTGATGGATATATAGAATCTAAAGCAGTTTAGGCAACTGCTTGGTAGATGAAATCCTTGTTTTGGTTATATGATGTAAAATTGCATTTCTTGACTAACAGCTGACTAACTGACTATGGGCTACAAAACTGAACTCAATGAATGTTTACAACACAGGCCCACAAGTGATTAAATAATGAAATAATTATACATATAAAAAAATTTGACACAGCTGTTTTATGTGCCAAATCCCTGACCTAGCAGACTGAATGCTTAAAATTTGGGCATAAAATTCAGTTCAATAACTAAATATAGTTATAAATAAATATTAAGTGACTGACACTAACAAACCTTCTTAGGATGAGGCAGGGAGGCAGAGGGTGTGTTGGCCACGGTGAGGACGAGGGTGGTCTGGCCAAGCTGTCTACACATGGCCTCCACAAGATGTTGGTCTCCTGGCTGCTGCCCACTGCTCTGCTTCACCAGCCGTGCCCCCACCTTGTCACCATCACCCACCGTCACTGAAGGAGAAAACTTAGATTTTGTACCTTTTCCTCTATCTGTGAGGCCAAGATATGCACACCTGACTTTTTAACTCTCACTTGTTATTCTTCACTAACATTTAAAGTATGAGGGAGAAAACTTTGTACTTCTTTCTATCAGTGAGACAGAGATGGAAACACCAGACTTTTCTAACTCTTTCATTGTGTTTGAACTTCATTAATATATAAACCACAGTAAAACATTACTTTCATATGGACACACAAAGAAATGAGAAAACAAGATATAATTTTTTTTTTTGTACAGAACTATACAAGAGGAGGTAATTAAAAAAATGCATCTAAAATGTGATTGTGGGAAAAATTAGTTAAGCAGTGAAAGTTAAGCACTTCCACTTTTATCAATGCTGTCATGTACTTGTCATACCTTTGGTGGTGTGGGATGACAGCTTGAGGGGCCAAGGCAATGGTCCCCCTTCAAACACCACTAGCCTGGAGGACCCCAATGCCAGCACTGTCTCCCCTGAGGATGGGTTGACTGGTCGCAGGGGTCTGTAAGGATCAGGAGGGGAGAAGCAATTGTGTGAGTTTGATAAATTTGTGTTTGTCTCTACATACAAGTAAGACCAAGTCAAAGAATATATCTATCAATCTATTTCTCTGATGCCTCACTCCTAGAGCACAACAGCCTCCACCTCTCCCTACTATCCAAACATTCCCTTCTTGGTTGATAAGTTTTCATTCATTCTTAATCCTTATACCCTTCTATCCCTTCTCTTATCCCATCCATCTCTTCTCTATCCTTTCAGTGTACAAGGATGATATTTTCATATCCTCCACAACTTCAATTCTTAAAATCATACTACCCTTGCATTCCCATTTTTTCCTAATCTTTTTGTATTACCAAACCACCTCACATAATGTTCATCACCACAGATGCCTCACCTGTATGCAGCTACAGTGGTGGAGGCTGTTAGCTGAAATTGCTGGTCCTGGCTCTGATTGTCACTGCCGCTGCTACTGTGGTAACTCACATTGACAAGAGAGAAGCCTGGCTTTCTGGCCACCACCTCCACTACAGCACAGGAACCCTCAACAGTAGGTGGCAGCACTTCTGGAAGGGTTATCAAAGATGTGATGTTGAGCAACTACACTAGGTGTAACCTGCCTAGTTCATAATGCCTCCTAAGAAAGACTTATTACTATTATTATTTTTTTTAAATCATCAAATGGTGAGCCAAACAGCAATAAATGAGCATTAGTTCAACAATTGATAATTGTAATCGCAGCTGAAATGTGTGTATGCAGTAAGTCATTAATGTAAGCAGATTGTTTTCACATGTGGATTTGGTTATTGATAGATTGCAAAAGCACAAAACTGAATGAAGAGTGCAGGGTCATTCAATAAGTACTATTTCCCATAAAGCATAATGCATACCTTAATGCATATCACACACCCCATAACACAAAATCAATGCTTAAAAATGTACCAAACAGTTTCCTTACTAACCTTGTCATATGCTTCCTCTACATCCATAAAGGCTGCATTATCTTTTCACCCTTTCCTGAGTACTACTCTACTGTGTTATCTAATCACTGCATATAATATTTGACTTACTGCTTAATTCCCATCAAGCAGTTGCCAGGTAGGGTCTCTGAATACTCCCCTAAATCCTGACCATGCTCTCCTATCTCAAACCAAGAGTCAGTCACATGTAATGAGGCATCACTACATATGCATGCATAAACTGATGATATACACACCTGGGAGAGCAGAGAAGGATGGCTCCCGAGGCTCCACAGCAAGGGGCAGCTTGTGGCAGGCTGTGAAGGGCAGAGGGATGTCCTGGTACAGTGTGTGGGCAGCCACATGAAGAGGAAGATGGGCCTCCACCTCTACTTCCACCTCACCAAGTAGCAGAGATAGTCCCACTGCCTCCATGATGTGGATCTGGGAAGGAAAGGAAAATGGGAATGTTATCTCTCTCTCTGTGTGTGTGTGTGTGTGTGTGTGTGTGTGTGTGTGTGTGTGTGTGTGGACAGTATAAGGAAGAGGTGATGTTAATGGGACATTTTGGTTTATATATATATATATATATATATATATATATATATATATATATATATATATATATATATATATATATATATATATATATAGTCAGCAACACTTGTGATTAGAACTCTTGCCAACTTGAGCATCACATTGCACAAACTGGCAACTCGCTCCTTGGTCTGAAAAAAATCTGGGAGAAAATACATGGCAACTTGGTTTAGTCCCCCATATGTTTTTGAAAGCAGAAAATAACAGATTCAGTGCGTGATGTATTGACATAAGTAAAAGTTATTTTTTGTGACCGCTCCTTGCTTCAGCTACCAAATGGCTGTGTTTGTATTGAACAAAGTGTTCTACTGAGGTGGTGTGATGCCTGGAGAATATATACACCATGATTATATAGTACAAACGTTAGTTTCACTAGAATGGTGAAAAGAATAGAAAAATAAGCCATATAGCTACTGACAGTGAAAAAGACTGTGAGTGTGTTGGTGAAGAAATGGAATGATGAGAGATGCCAGGATTGTCTCACCACAAACATGGTGGTGGGCTGCCCGAAAATGTTTATTTTTTTTAGCTGTTTTGCTGTAAGCTGAGAATGTACCTTTATCTGTTGTTTGATACTATGAAAGGTGTCAAACATTTTTAAGCATCCCACCATCATGTTTGTGGTGAGGCACATCCTGGCGTCCTTATCGCTCCATTTCTTCACCAACATAGTCTTTTCACTGCTAATAGTTATGCAGTGTACTTTTCAATTTGTTTCACCATTCTAGTGAAACTTTAAAATTTGTACTAGTAATTGTGGGCTGTATATTTTCCAGGCATCACACATCACCTCAGTAGAACACTATCTTTAAAACAAACACAGCTGTTTTGTTAGCCGAAGCAAAGGGCAGTCACAAAAGATAACTTTTTCTTATGTCAATATATCAAACACTGAATCTATTATTCTATGGTTTCAAAAATATATGACTAACCTAAGTTGTCATGTAGTTATTTTCTCCTGGCACATTTTCAAACCAAGGAGGAGCGAGTTACCAGTTTGTGTAATGTGACGCTCATGTTGGTGGGAGTTCTAACCACGAGTGTTGCTTACTGTATATATAGTATACATACATACATACATAATATATATATATATATATATATATATATATATATATATATATATATATATATATATATATATATATATATATATATATATAAAAGGGGAGGCTTCAGTGTGTGTGTGCTTGTGGAGTGAACAGTAGACCACAGGAGTGGAGCTGATGTGGGATAAAGGAGTGGCTAGTCATAATGGGAGATACAGGTATCTGTGTGATGGAAGACAAAAAAGGTGCAGCAAGTACACTAAATCTTTTCTTACACAAAACAAAACTAATGAATGACTAGTGAACTTAATCTCCCCTGACAGACAATCACTTCAAATGTTTACTGTGCCTGCCAACCTTACTTGGGCTGAGTCCTTGTTGTGTGGGTTGGCAGTCATGGCGGCAGTAATGGTGGCTGACCCAAGACCTCGAGTCCTGCAAACACCACCATGGGTCACCACCACCACCTCAGTGTCACTACTGCTCCACCCAATGCTGCCTGATCCTCCCCTTGCCTGAGGGGAAAATCAGTATGTAAATAAGTCCACAAGGTATACAATGAACAGATTAGAATGCTGTTAATGAAACTGTCTGACTATGAAATAAATGCTAAAATTAATTTCTTGTTCCTTATCCCAGTATTTTCTAATCAAATTTAATCAAAATAGGACTGTGGTCAAAATAAAAGCTGCTTAAATTACCTAACAATGAAATAGATACTGAAATATATTTCTGGTCTCTTATCTCCACATTTACTGACAAAATTTAAATAAAGCAAGAAATTCAAAAAAACATTATAAATAAAAAAAGAATGAAAACTCAAATCAACTGAAATGATCACTAATTAAATATGTAGAAATAAAACTTATCAACTTCCTCCTCTTCCTCCTGCACTACTTACTGTAAGGTTGACAGAGTAGAGGGGGCGAGTGACTGGGTCCCAAGGCAGCACAGTGATGGGTGGCACCACCACCACTGGCTCAAAGATCTCAATGTCTTGTGTGGCTGTGAGAGGCGGGCTGATCTCCATCACCTCATCCCCGACCTCCACTGCAGACAGCACAGCCTGAAGGAGAGAGAGGTACAGTGAGAATTGGGAGTTTTCTGGTGACTTTTTTGCCCTTGGTTGCTCTCCCTAATACATAAAACAACTGGCTTTGGTGCTCTCAGTGGGACTTACTGTGACTGTAGTCTTGCCGGTAGCAATGGGAGTACCATGAATGTAGGAACCGTTGCGGGTGGCAAACTCTGTTTGGAAGTACTCTTCAGGAACTGTGGTCTGGATAATTATATTCTGTTGGGGAAAGGGAAGAGAATGCAGAGCCAATGTGAGTAAGGAAGAAAATTATGTTTTGTGGGAGGAAGGAAAGAGAAAGCAGAGCTGACTATAATGAGGAAGAAAACATTCTGCAAGTGAGGAAGACTTGAGTTGATAGTAAATGGGAGGGAGAAAATTACATATGAACTTTGAGAGAATGACAACATAAAAGGAAGAGAATGAGGAAGAAAACAACAGATTATAACCATCTACAAATGGGGAAGGAAAAAATTGATACTGAATAGGTAAAAGGAAATTATATATGAGCCCTCTCTCTCTCTCTCTCACTGACAGTTCATTGTTTCAAGAAAAGTACTCAGTTTAAATAATAGATCTTTCAGTGTAATCTCTCTCTCTCTCTCTCTCTCTCTCTCTCTCTCTCTCTCTCTCTCCCTCCCACAACCACACTCACATCAGGTAGGAAGATCTGGTTGTGTGCCACATCATGGACTGTCACAATAAAGCTGTAGGGGCGGCCAAGGGTGAGGGCCGGGTTGTTGTGGGGCCGGATGGAGATGGCTAAGTGAGAGGGCTCCACCACATGCAAGTTGGCAGCCGGCTGCCTCACCAGTTGTGAGGAGACCAGGTGGCTGCCCCCCAACACCACCTGGAAGGAGAGACAAGTGTGTGATGGAAGGGAATTGTGAGAGAAATGTTTCCTTTATATATATATATATATATATATATATATATATATATATATATATATATATATATATATATATATATATATATATATATATATATATATATATATATATATAAAAGGATGGAACTGTTTCTCAAATAGTGGTAGCTGAATGGATTAGTCTCAGTAATCAGATTGTTGGTGCTAAGTCATTAGGGAACTTTAAAAGATCAGACAAATATTGTGGATGAGGATGATAGTGAAAACTGGTGGGCAAGTTTCATACTGGGACTGCCCCATGTAGATCTAACAGTTTTTTGCAGCTTCCCTGATTTCATCATGTTCTTATTACCTGTGTGGTGCCGAGAGTCTTGGCAAGCACAGTAGTGCCATCCTCCTCCAGCTCTGCTATGCTGGTGTCAGCAACCTGTGAAGTAAAGGTATGGACAAGTGCAGATGAGAATTCTGCATTGCATATTGTTGCCAGGAATTAAAAACATGCCTTAACTTTACAAGTATTCACTAACTGATGGCTTAAAAGTAATGGAATGCAGCAAATTGTGTTTAAATAATAAGAAATGAAAAAAACAAATGCAGATCTGAAACATCAAACATTATTCTGTGACAAACAGTAATATATATATATATATATATATATATATATATATATATATATATATATATATATATATATATATATATATATATATATATATATATATATATATATATATATATATATATATATATATATAAACACACACACACACAACATTATAACAACATAAAAATCACCATAGTATAAGAAATGGATCCTTTCTTCTATCTACCAAGTATCATTACAAAAGATGACTTAAAATGACTTGGTGTGAACAAGCAATGCACTTTATTACAGACGCAATATTATGTCATGACCAGTTTTCAGCCCCTTCACAAAGCTGCCGAACCAAGACTAACTTCCCCTTAGTTGCTGCATACGTGACTGAGTGCAGGGCTTAATATGGGTTACAAGGTCCACTTTGGACTCATGCACCCTTAACAATGGTCATAATGCCAGGTCACACTAATGAGATCACCAGTCTGTTTTACCCACCGACACAAAGGAAATACTCTAACAATAATTAATTCCCACAGTTGTGAAAGGATCAACAACCATGTCCAGGAAGAAACAATTATAACATTCAATAACATATATATGGTTTAGGTATAAAACCCAGCTGGACAACCGCCCTCAGTAACAAATCCTCCCACTGTCCAACAGTGTGTTACAGCCTCAAGTCAAGAAGTGTTGTTTACTACCGCCTATACATGCCTTGTCAGGGCCTGAGGAGGGAGTAAAGTTCACTACACCCCTATTCACTGAAGTCCTCTGTGGCTGATCAGCATCAACCAACATTAGCATTTAACACAAACTCACTAGCAAGAGACACGACCACAAGCGAGTGCACACAAACACACGAGTCACAGAACACTCCCCGTACAAGAGCTTGGCCCGCACACACACGCAGCTGAGGAGTCATTTCTCTGTGTAGAGAGTGTGTTATATACAACTACCCTCTCTGGCAGGCTACTAAGGAGACTCCTATACTACGTAAGTAGGCTGGGGCGTACAGCTGGTAATGACTCATTTAACCCCTTAAGGCAACTGACCTGACTAACCTGTATCCCACCTTAATTTCTGCCAGATATTAATGCACGTCTCAATATGTCTGCTCTGTCTAAGCGCTGGATAGTGACTGACTATGGGAAAGTGTGCCACACTCTCTCCCACTCTGCTACAAGGGGTTGGGGTTGTACAAGAGAGGAAGGGATGGGGTGGTGACATACATACACACATACATCCACATGCTTGCACGCTGCACTCTCTTCTCCCCACATTGTCTTACATGAACAAAACACTTTACTTCTGAAAATTCTAATGATCTAACTAGGGAGGCTAAATGAATACTGATTATTTGTCGAGAGCAACTCCTTTACTAAATAATGGGTGAGAATCATATTAAATGGATAAGGGGAAGTAAAGAAATTTATGTGGGGAATATGAGTGACTGTGGGGATAAATAATATAGTAGAAGCTTCAGGCTGGGTAGCTATGTGACAAGGACACATCAAAGTCTCGTCCCCAACCTGTCTCTTCTCATCTCTTGTCTCTCTTTCCTCTATTAGTCTTTTCTCATTTGTTCTTAAGTCTTTCTTCATTTTATATTGTGTTATCTTACTGCACAGAACAATTAGAACATAAAAATGGCCATAATATAACAATGGCATATATTTTTAAGCTTGATCTCTTCTGTATGAACAATTGTATATCTAGTGTTTGTTACCCAAATGACCATAATATAAGATGTTAATCCCTCTTCCAAACAATCTATTTTACATCATGTCTATCCACATTGTGCCCACCTGGAGATAGAATGTGGAAGCCCTGAGATCGATGGGAGCAAGGTGTCCCTGCTTGAGTTGGTGCACTGTGTAGTGG
This sequence comes from Scylla paramamosain, assembly GCF_035594125.1. Classification (NCBI taxonomy): domain Eukaryota; kingdom Metazoa; phylum Arthropoda; class Malacostraca; order Decapoda; family Portunidae; genus Scylla; species Scylla paramamosain. Next base: position 18,131,948 of record NC_087167.1, read on the forward strand.
ATATGAGTGTGGGGCAGCACAAAGGAGTCAGCTGGGTCTAGCAGCAGGTTGGCCACCACCATCAGCTCCACAGAGGCTGGCTCTAGGTGCTGCAAAGTGAGAATGTGAGGAAATCATGAAATACAATATAATAAACACCTTAGAAGAGAAATAAACAAAATGACAAAACAATAATTATTGTATAAGGAGAAGACCTTGTAAGTCTCCAAAAGAAAAGAGTTGCAGCAAAGATTTCTTACTGGTGCTATAGGCCAATAATAATAATAACAAAAATGAATAAAATAAGATAAAATAAAATAAAATAAAATAAATAAATAAATAAATAAATAAATAAATAAATAAATATATATATATATATATATATATATATATATATATATATATATATATATATATATATATATATATATATATAAGAAAAATAAATAAATAAATAAATAAATGAAAATAAAATATAATTAAACAAATAAAAATAAATAAATACAATAAATAACCAAATAACTAACTAAAAATGAAATAAAGATAAATAATTGAATAAAAATAAAAAAATAACACTATATGGGTCAAATAAGAGAAAATGCCCACCAATGGAGAAAAAAGCCTTCCCTAAGAAATAAAAACAAATAAGTAAGTACATAAGTAAATAAATATAAATAAATAAATAAATAAATAAATAAATATATATATATATATATATATATATATATATATATATATATATATATATATATATATATATATATATATATATATATATATATAAATAAATAAATAAATAAATAAATAAATAAATAAATAAATAAATAAATAAATAAATAAATAAATAAATAAATAAAAATAAAAACTGATAACTTATGAACTCCCCTCCCCCACCTTGTACGCTGTGTGGGCCAGACGGACAGACAGCTTGGCCAGGCCTGTCTGCCGGCCCTCCACCAGCACCATGTAGCCTGTCCGCCCAACCTTTTCCAGTGGGGCGATGGCTGCCGGTACCCTGTAGGGCGACTCCTCAAAGGTGATGAACCTGGTGGTAGGGGCAGATGTGGTTTTAGTGATGGTGTTAGTGGTGCTGAGGTGATGAAAGATAACAGTGGTAGTAGTGGTAGCGAGCGGTGGTGGTAGTAATAGTAATAGTAGTGGTGGTAGGGTAGCAGCAGTAATATGGTGGTGGTAACAGTAGTAGTAAGTAGTAAGTAGTAAGTAGTAGTAGTAGTAGTAGTAGTAATAGCAGCAGCAGCAGCAGCAGCAGCAGCAGCAGTAGTAGTAGAAGTAGTAGTAATAATAGTAGGTAGTAGTGGTAGTAGTACTAGTAGTAGTAGTAACAATAGTAGTGGTACTGGTGGTAGTAGTAGTAGTAGTGGTAGTAATAGTAGTAGCGGTGGTGGTACCAGCAGTAGTAGTAGTAGTACTAGCAGTAGTGGTAAACAGTAGTAGTAGTAGTAGTAGTAGTGGTGGTAGTGGTGGTGGTGTAGTGGTGGTGGTGGTAGTGGTGGTGGTGGTAGTAGTAGTAGTAGTAATAATAGTAGTAGTAGTAGTAGTAAAGTATGTAATTGTAGTGGTGTTTGTAGAAGCTGAAATAGAAAACTCATTCTGTCTAGCTCTAGCACATACCAAGATTTAAAAAAAATCTCCACATATCTTTAGAGACAATTCATTATCAAGGTTATCCCTTTTTATAATATGCAAATAAAATAAAATAGGTACATATAAATACACCCTTACCATACTTGTACCATTTATCTTGGTCTTTGCAACAACGAAAAATAATATCTAACTCTTCAAATATTCATATCTGTGAGAAAACTGGACATGGGGACAGTCAACTAAATTTAAAATATATTGCATCAAGGACACTTTTAGTATTGGAACTCTGGCCTCACCCTTCCTTGCTATTTAGCTTATATTTTCCTCCTTTCAGCAGCTCCTGTCAGGGATCACCACAGTGAATCTATCTTCTCCACTGTCCTCAGTCTTGTCTGCCTTCTTCAGTCACACCTATTTCAAGCATATTTTTCACTGCATCCATAAAACCTTCTCTTAGGTCTTCCTCTCTTTCTCTTGCCAGTTAGATCCATCTCCAGCATCTTCCTTCCCACATACTTCTCATCTCTCCTTTTGACAAGCCCAAACTACCTCAGTCTTGCCTCTCTTTGCTGCCAAACTGATGTACATGTGCTGTGCCTCTGAAGGATTCATCCCTTCATCCTAGTACTGACCACCACCCCTGAACACTCACCTCAGTACTGACTGTGGTCCTGCTGATGACTCCAGGCCTGTGAGGGTCTCCAGCTCCCAGATCATCTCCATGCCCTCCAGAGTTGAGAACTGGTTGCCTGGAATATTGAAGATTACCATTGTTCTCACCACTATTAGAGAAACATTTTATACCCATCCTTCTTTCTTTTCTACCTCTTTCATATTCTTTTCTCCTCTTTTATACCCATTCTTTATCTTCCTCCTCTTTTACATCCATTCTCCTCTTTTACAACCATCCTTACCCCCTTCCTCTTAAACATATTCTTATACCTCCTATTATAAAGCCATTTTCTTTTATTTCTATTCCTCCTCTCCCTCTTTATATCATTCTTCTCATTTACAAACATTCTTTCTCTACTCCCTCCTCTGTGTCCTTCCTTTCCCTTCCTCTCCAAAGCTCCCTCCTTACCCTGGCTGTCATAAGCTTGCACCTCGAAGGCCTCGGGCGCCTCCTCCTCATACAATTCTCGTGTGGTAGTGATGATTTCCAGGTGGTGAATGGTGTCCACCAGCACATCACAACGCAACACATCACCACTGCCTGGGGATGTAGAGGTACCAGCTTGGGTGAGTGGAGAATAGAGAGGAAGTGTGAGGAGGGAAGAGTGGTTATGAAAAGTAATGGGAAGAGACGAGTGGAAGAATGAAGCAAGGAAATCAGAGATGGGTGAGTGTTTGGAGTGGGAAGAGAAGGGATGCACATGGGTGAATGGAAAATAATGAGGAAATGTGAGGTGGCAAGGGTGGTTATGAAAGGTGATGGGAAGAGACAAGCTGAAAAATGAAGCAATGAAATCATACACATATGTAGATGGTTAAGAGGATTAAGAAATACTATTTCAAAATAAATGGGTGAGATTACAGAAGTGAGTGGGGAGCAATGGGATGCATGTGGTTGAATGGATGAGCTTTTACACACCTGAATCCTGTGCAAGAATGATGGCTGTCTGGCGAGTGGGTGAGCGGCTGATGGCTGACACCACCACCTCGTTGGCACACCCATCCTCCTCCAAACCCACCAGCAGTGCCACCTCCTGCCGTGAACATTCCCTGGAGATGAAAGGAAGGGGTCAATAATGTGGGAGGGAAGGAGAGGGAGAGAGAGAGAGAGAGAGAGAGAGAGAGAGAGAGAGAGAGAGAGAGAGAGAGAGAGAGAGAGAGAGAGAGAGAGAGAGAGAGAGAATCAAGCTGTTACACCTACAAGTGGTAGTAGAAAAAAATTAACATCTCAAAGAAACTTGTGATGATAAGTCAAATACCAGCAAATTAAGAAATCAGCATGTATGAAATTATTAATTTCAAATGACAGCAAAACTGACATCTTGGAAATTAGTGAAAACTGTGATTTTTTTTTTGTGTGTATCATTTGATTTTAATGGTAAATGTCAAAATGCACATCCCATCCATGTCTCTCTCCCTACCCACAAAAAAGTTAGAGATCTGGTAGGAATCTGGGATCTCTAGGATGTTGGGAAAAAAAAAAAAAAAAAAAAAAAAAAAAAAAAAGTAAAATTTCCCTTCCTAACGTAACCTAACAACCTAGAACTTGAACTTTACAAAACATCATTGGTACTGGTAGTTAACTATTATTGTTTGGTTAATCTAGACATCACGTCCATGTTCCATACAAGCATGAAATTCATGTCACATAGAAGGTTCGGAGACCTTGTCATAAATGTAAAAAAAATTCAGGTCATGTGGCTGTAATGGCACTTGAGAATGTGGAGAAATTTGATATTCTCTAAGTCCAGTGAGTTCTGCACCAGTCAAGAGTAAACATTAAATGATTTTCTTTTCTGGGGGGATTTGTGGGTAGCAGTATATTAGGACTTCATGTTACCTATAGAGCTGATCTCTCCAATCATGCACTGCCACTCGTGAATCCATTCCTGAGCCCGCCAATTATGACTTTCCACGGTAGGTTCAGTTACACTTTTCATTTGTTTTTTGAGACGCATCAGGCGTTCTGATAGAGGCTCACTGCCATTTGTTAATATGGCTACCCAGTGGAGGGAGGTGAAGCAAACAGTGCCAGTGTTTAGCAGGAAAAGAAGTCACTACGTGAGATATTTAGCAATAGCAATGGTTAAGATGCGATATACAGACGTAACGAAGAGATTCCATGTGTTTATTGAGGGAGTCCTGAAAATCTCCATACCAGACCGGTAAGGCATAATGGTATAATCTTTGAGGTCCCTCATTAGGTTAGATTATGCTAGGTTAGGGAAATCCGAGATATTAAGGTAAATTTTTAGATTTTTAATGCCCGTATTTTACTTATTTTTTTCAGGCCCCCAAGCTTGTGTAAGGGGTTTGGGGGAGTTGGGGGAACGAGGGGGGGACCTGGTATTTCTTGATAAGAAGTCTGCCCCTTCATTCCATCCCCAACCCCCCATAACCCCTCAAACAAGCTTTTTGGCCTGTGGGGAATCTTTTTTTTTGGGGGGAATGAAAAAGTAAGTGAAATAAGGGCATTAAAAAATCTAATGAAATTTACCTTAATATTTCAAATTTCTGTAACCTATCCAAGCCCCTTGACCACTCCTGCTTAGATGGGAATCTAACTTAGCATAACCTAACCTAGACAATGGGGCTGCACCCCCCCCCTTGGACACCCCCGTGGCTAGGATGTTAACCTAACTAAATCTAATCTGACTTAGCATAACTTAACTTAATCTAACCTAACCCAACCTAATGAGGGACCTAAAAAATTATACTGTTATATCTTACTGGGGTGGTGTGGAGATTCTCAAGGCAATGAAGGTGGGTACAGTTTAATAGCTTCCTTAATAAATACATGGAGCCTCTTCCTTACGTCTGTATATCACATCTTAACCATTGCTGTTGCTAAATCACATAGTGAGTTCTTTTCCTGCTGAACACTGGCACTGTTTGCTTCACCTCCCTCCACTGGGTAGCCATAAATGACAGTGAGCCTCTATCAGAACGCCTGACACGTCTCTAAAACAAATGAAAAGTGTGACTGAACCTACTGTGGAAAGTCGTAATTGGTGGCCTCAGGAATGGCCTCACGAGTGGCAGCGTGTGACTGGAGAGATCAGCTGTATAGATACCATGAAATCCTAATATGCCACTACCCACAAATCTCAGTTATAAACAAAAGAAAATCATTTCAACTCTTGACTGGTGCAGAGCTCGCTGGTCTTAGAAAATACAGAATTTCTCCACACTTGCGAGTGCTATTACAGCTATACTAGACACGTGCCCCCAATCTTTTTTTACATTTACGGCAAGGTCACCGAACCCTTCTCCATGATGCGTTTCATGCTTGTATGTAACACAGACATGATATTCAGATTAACCAGAAATATCTATTTTTCTGTCATACATTGTAAGTGATTGTGTAAGATGAAAGTCACGGATAACTGATAATATCATACTACCAAATGAACCATGAAGCCAAAACAACACCAGTTTAGGTTTGACTAGAAATACATAAATAAAAATAAATAAATGGCAACACATGAAATACAATGAAGTATCCCACACCAAAAACTTGAAAGAGGGAGAGAAATGTACTAAAGAAGCAAAGAAAAGAGACACAGAACAAGCACCAACACCAGTTAGATTAGCTTGTATGAAAAATCTAAATAATACATTAAATACAAGCAGGTATACATCAAGAATTAAATAAAAAGGATAGTAATAAGTATGGAGAGGAAGATAGCAATAGCACCAACACCAGTTTGATTTGGCTAGATGAGAAAAAGTAGAAGAATAAAATAAAATATAATAATAAATTCAAAACAAAGACAGGACTATATGGAACAAGTAAGGACAGTAAGACAGCAGCAGCAGCTGCACGTGTTGACAAGCGGTGCACGTGCCACGGGGACCACCACCATCACCACCACAACCTTAATGAAACATTGCAAGACACACTACAGACACACGCAAGCATATCACCCACATACACACGTAAACACAGTCCAGGGCACATAGGAAATCTTGTACGATACTGCGAACACAGACAGATGAGATGTAATTATTGTCTCGTCTCCCCCCCTCCCCCGCAAAATTCAAATCTGCCCGGCTCACCACTGGTAACACCCTCCGTTGTACACTTTGAGGGTGAAGTTCGTGGGCGTGTGGTGGTTGTAAGGCAGCAGGACTCTGGGCACGTTGAGCCTGGAGGCGCAGAGAGAAGTCACACACAATACAAGCGCCAAAAAAGGCAGATAATTTGCGCCGGGCAGCGGCATGGCGGCTTGTTTACCTCCCGCACGCTAACTGAGAGACCGCCGGCCTTTCAAACTTGTGATATGTTTTTCTCTACACCATTCTTGGTTTTAATGTGCCTACAATGAAGGAGGAAAATATTAAAATATGAATTCCTTTTAATTCTTCTTCTTTCTGCATACAGACTGACAGACAGCCGAGTAGAAAACTTCTGATATTTTGTCTTCTACACCATCATTGCTTTCAATATATCTGAAAATTATATAATTAAACAATACCAGTAAAAATATGTGTTTGTTTAATTTTGTATTCTTTCACAATCTGAGAGACTACCGAATATGAAAACTTGCTCTACCATTTGCCTTCAGTATACTGAGAAACCATATGATCACGTGCATAGCGTTATAGTATAATTATTCAATTAAAGTGTGAACCCTGCCTAGAGGGGCTTCACCATCCTGGCCAGGAGGTGAAAATTTACCATGCCACCTGGGTGAAGACGTCCCAAATGTCAGAGGAAACCAAGGTCCATATTCTTAATTAAAGATTATTTTCAGAAGCAACATAAATTATTTTGGTTTACGAGGGTATATTTCCCATTGATGATACAGAATCGTTACTGAACCATCACTAAACACCCTTGAAAACACCAATATTCTCCACTTGAGCTGTAAAAACAAGACGAGGTAACACGCCAAAACATGAGAGGCAACTCGATCCCCATGACGCAACCCGCAGTACCATGGCTTGCCGCCCCCCCAGACCGGTTTTACCTCCCCAGTGCCTAACCTGCCAGCAGTGTAACTTTATGCGGCCAAGAGCTAACTTAATCTACTGCCTGAGGGAAATTGCAACATGTATGGTTAGGAATACAATGCTTACCTTCGTTAGTCGGGACTTGGAAGGAAGGGACGTTCGGAGCATTTTGAGCTCACGGGCAGGGCTGACCAATAACTCTATGAACTCACGGCCAAGGTTGAATATTTCTTGGAGACCGACAGGCGCGCTGGTTTTGCATGAAATTACATATGTCAAAGCGAGGCTGCCAGAAAGAGAGGCGTGTTGATATGCTGGCGTGGTGAGGCAAGTGAGGATGTTGCGTGTCGACTTCCACTGCATGAGGGACGTTCTGGCGCGGCGAGGCGGAGAGGCTGCGAGGATTCAAGGTTCTGAGCACTGAATTCATGTATTTTAAGATCAGAGGTTCAATGTAAGTTAACTTATATGGGTACTACCAAGGGGGATACATGTTCCCTGCCTGTGGTTCAGAGCAACGCAACCAAGGATGATACAGGTTCCTTGCTTGACATCCATAGAGAAACCTGAGTTGCTATATAAAGTCTGGTTATTTCAAGATGTTTTAAGACACGATAGATATATGACTTTCAGCTTCCTGTAAATGACATAAACTAAATGTTGCCATTAAGATTCATTTGACAGGGATTTCAGTGTCAGTCAGGAATGAAAAGAGAAGTGAGCATCTTTGCCAATCAATAAGAAGAGCCCGTGTTTGTGCCAATGAGCGTCTTTGCAATGCTTTAATAAGAAGGACCCGTGTTTGTCCTAATGAGTGTCTGCAATACTTAATAAGAAGAGCAAGTGTTTGTCCCAATGAATCCTTTGCAATGCCTCAACAAAAGGAGAGTCCGTGTTTGTGCCAATGAGCGTCTTTGCAATGTTTATCTATTTATTTATTTATTTTAAATTTTTTTATGTAGGAGGGGCACCGGCCAAGATCACCAAAATTATATATGTATATATATATATATATATATATATATATATATATATATATATATATATATATATATATATATATATATATATATATATATATATATATATATATAAAGACCTACTGAGGTGCCGGTCCTCGAACAGAGTCAAAAGTGGTCGTCAAAAATTAAAGGATAAGTAACCTCCCTCTTGAAAAAGATCAAGTCATAGGAAGAAGGAAATACAGAAACTGGAAGCGAATTCCAGAGTTAACTAGAGAAAGGGAAAAACTGGCGGAGACGTCTCAGAACATCTAATTTCATAGAAGCTGTTTTAGCTAGAGATGAGATGTGAAGTTTCCAGTTTAGAGTATAAGAAAAGGACAGACCGAGGATATGTGTAGAAGAGGGGGACAGTTGAGTGTCAATGAAGAAAAGGGAATAGTTGTCTGGAAGGTTGTGTCGAGTTGATAGATGGAGGAATTGAGTTTTTGAGGCATTGGACAATACCAAGTTTGCTCTGCCCCAATCAGAAATTTTAAGGAGATCTACGAAAAGAAATGGGAAAGTTCAGGGTGGTATCATCAGCATAGGAGTGGATAGGACAAGAAGTTTGGTTTAAAAGATCATTGATAAATAATAGGAAAAGAGTGGGTGACAGGACAGAACCCTGAGGAACACCACTGCTAATAGATCTAGGAGAAGAACAGTGACCGTCTATCACAACAACAATAGAACGGTCAGAAAGGAAACTTGAGATGAAGTTACAAAGAGAAGGACTGAAGCCATAGGATGGTAGTTTAGAAATCAAAGCTTTGTGCCAGACTCTATCAAAAGCTTTTGATATGTCTAAGGCAACAGCAAAAGTTTCACCAAAATCTCTAAAATAAGAAGAGTCCGTATTTTTCCTAATGAGTGTCTTTGCAATACTTGATAAGAAGAGCAAGTGTTTGTCCTAGTAAATGTCTTTGCGATGATTATTAAGAAGAGCCAGTGTTTGTCCTATTGGCGAGTGTAATAAGGTCGCACGTCGCTGGCAGATATAATACATCTCTGTGTTACCAATTCATTGAATCAAGAACATAGAGGTGACTTACAAGAGATCTACAGGAATTTACTTGAATATTTCTGTATCTCGTGAAAACCGGCAGTCATAACATGTGGTCAGTTTCTCCTACGCATCGAAACACACACACACACACACACACACACATGGTGACGGTTATTCTTATTCATTCAGGAATTAATTTATATATTTCTTCATTTATTTATTTATTGTGACGGCTGTGAAAGGGGACAGAAGTCGGTGTGTGACACAGATTATGCAGAAGAAATTTAAGAAGCTTGAAAGGTAAGAAAGAACCTTGTATGACCATAAAAAAAAAAACTGAGAAGGACGCGTCTTACTTCGCGCACGTGATAGACACTAATCCGATGGACTTATATATGTTGCTATTTTGATTTTTTTTGATTTTTGACATAATGGCTGCCCTTCACTCTTGAGGGACATTCCTGGTGTGAAATACTTGTAACGCACTCCAAGGAGAAAGTTTTGACTGGCTGACTGGTTGTATTTGGCGCTGAACACAGTATTCATGCCTTTTATGTATGTATGTATGTATGTATGTATGTATGTATATCGTGCTATGCTGCAGTTTTCGTCCACAACTGTGTCTTTGGTCGTTCTGCACGCGTCACGAACTGGTCTTGCTTCAGTGGGCCCGTAGATGCCGATGTCGTGCGAAATCCTTAAACTGCAAGAATACTGGCGAGTTGGCCTCCTGCGCATGCGCATCATCGCGTCAGCACCACCACACACGGCCTGCGAGATTCTTGAGCTCCAAGGTTTCTCTCTCTCTCTCTCTCTCTCTCTCTCTCTCTCTCTCTCTCTCTCTCTCTCTCTCTCTCTTTCACAGCCACTATACCTTGATCATTAAAACTTGTTTTGATTCTTATCAAAAGAAGGTGATTTAAGTCGTTACTGAATAATCTTATAAGCTAAAAAGTTATATTAGCACCTGTATAATTATGTAGGCCCACAAAACACACGGGATGCAAGATGGGGCTCCTAACCTAACCTAACCAAACTATACCTTATCAAATCATACGTAACTAAACCAAACCTAACTTAACCAAACCTAACCAAACCCAACCTAACCAGACCTAAAAACTTCGTTTGTTCTACGTGCGAAATTATTTGCGCCTTGGGATGCGCATGCGCAGAAGACTAATCCGTCATTGCTCTCGCAGCTCAAGGATTTCGCATGATACCGGCCGCAGACTGTCAGTGTGACATGGTTCGGAGGAAATGAGGCTAAATAAGCATTCAGCACATCCGTCATGCCGCTTCCCCCCCATTGCTGCGTACCTGCATCCACACACACACACACACACACACACACACGCATGAAAAACGAGCAATCTGTCCTTGCATGAAATCATCATCCTGAAAATGATTCGAATGCCTTCTTGCTCCTGTCTGTGCGGTGTGTGGGGTACTTTACAGTCTGCACTAAGTCGTCTGCGAGGTATTGAGTTTCCAGATCGTCTTTACCGCGGCACTCAAGCAATATGATTTCAGTGTAGTTCCACAGTGGTGCCTGTGTTCCAAGCAAGCTTAAGACTCTAACTTCCTTGTTGTGTTCTCTGCTATCTGTAGCTGCTGCTTTGCTGAGGAACTGCCACCAATGTTCAAGAAAAGGAAGGCATGCAGCTCTAATTTCAACGTCGTTTTTCTTAGTTCTTTAAGTTGAGAGAGAGAGAGAGAGAGAGAGAGAGAGAGAGAGAGAGAGAGAGAGAGAGAGAGAGAGAGAGAGAGAGCTCGGAGTAGGTAGTGTTTCAAATGCACTTTCTTTTTCTTTATAGTATAAGCTACATGCAACATGCTTCCAGTTGATAAATATATTTCCATTTCGAAACTGACCGTGGTTGGAGGAAGACAAACCAGCTGTTGGGTCTCCCGTCCTCAGTAGGATCCCAAACTTATCCTTGGCTCTAAATCTGGGAACACATTACGACGAAGGTTGTCAGTCATTTTTAGAACGACGAGGTTTGTGGACTTCTTATTTGAGTCTCCCTTCCCTTGTCGTGGTTCCCGTGGTGATGAGCACAGAATGTAAAGTGGTCACCAATGTTTATCGTGGCAATGAACTGGAGCTCAAGGTTTCTCTTTTTGTGTAAGGAAGGCATTGGCCAAGGACAACAAAACTAGAAAAAAAGAGTTCACTGAAGGTGTGTTTCGGGAGAAGACAGTCTGGAAGCAAGTTCAGATTATATTATGAAGTGTCTCTGTTCATAATGTTGAGTTTCTGTCGCATATAAATAGTTTGCTTTTATGTACAGTAGCGGTCCTTCTCACTGTGTTTTGCTCTTACCCATAGTCTTGCGTCTTCTGCTCTTCTGACACCTTCCTTACAAAGCAGACAACTAATAAGGTGCCAGATCACCCGCCATCACAATACCGCTAAATACCTGAAGCTACTAATTATTTTCTATATTGTTTCTTGCTTTGAACCTTAGCAGGTGTAAGTATAATAAGTACCGTCTCTCTCTCTCTCTCTCTCTCTCTAGTGGCTTATTACTCTAGTGGCTTATATAGATTCATTACTCGAACTATTTTTCTTGTATTATGGAAGGAGGACTCTGGCCAAGAGCAATAAAAAACTGATGAAAAAAGGTCCCACTTAAAATGGCGGACCTTAAAGGTGACAATTGGAAGGTAGGTCCAAAAATTTATCTGGAAAAGTGTCTTGAAACCTTCCTTTTGAAAGTCAAAGGAAAGATGAAGTACAGAAGCAAGCAGGAAGTTCCAGAGTATGACAGTAAAAGGATTGAAGAGCTGAGAATACCAGTTAACTCTTGCATTATGGAGGTGGACAAATAAAGTGAAAGTAGAAGGCCTTGTGCAGCGAGGCCGTGTGAGGGGAAGATGCATGCAGTTGGCAAGATGAAAAGAATAGTTAGCATGAAAATAGAGACAGAAGATAGCAAGAGCTGCAACCTTGCGGCTAAGGGAGAGGTTGAAAATAAGAATACAGTAGACATATGGAGAAATTGGGTTTCTAAAGCAATGGACAATACTTAATTTGCTCTACCTCAAATATGAATTTTAGAAAGATCAGATGCCAGGCGTTCCTTGGCTTCCTTGTGTGAATTGTTCAATCCCTGAGTGGTTGGACGTCTAGGAAAAGACGTGAAAAAGGGCAAGAGTGGTGTCATGAGGGTATAAGTGAATAGAACAACCAGTTTAATTATGAAGATCATTGATGAATAAAAGAAAAAAGGAAAGAAGGGGGTGGATGAGAGAACAGAGCCCTAAGAAAAATTTTTGTTATTAAGTTTGGGAAAACAGTAGCCGCCTACCACAGCAGCAATAGAATGGTCAGAAAGGAAACTCGAGATAAGTTACAGAGAGAGAGAGAGAGAGAGAGAGAGAGAGAGAGAGAGAGAGAGAGAGAGAGAGAGAGAGAGAGAGAGAGAGAGAGAGAGAGAGAGAGAGAGAGAGAGAGAGAGAGAGAGAGAGAGAGAGAGAGTTTGGAAAGTAAAGTTTTGTGATAGACTATCAAACGCTTTTGATAAGTTTAGACTCTAGAACAAGTGCGGAAGACTCATCAAAATTCCTTAAGAAGGATAAGCAAGATAGAGTAAGGAAGGTTAGAAGATCCAGCGACCACGACGGGAACCCACACTAGCTGCTGACCAGATATAAGGTTGTGAAGTGATAGATGTTTAAGAATCTTCATGTTGAGGATAGATTCAAATACTGTAGAGGGAAATCAAAGGAATATGACGATAGCTCCAATAATCAGAGAAGTCACACCTTTAAGAAACAGTCAGGTTTTAGGCAAACATCCAGCAGGAAGGAAAGGTAGATGTTCATAGACAGAGCCTTAGGAGTTTGACTAGGTCAGGTGCAAGCACGGAGACACAGGTTCCGAGAACAACAGGAGGGATCCCATCAGGTCCATAAGCCTTCCAAGGGTTAAGGCCAGCGAGGGCGTGGAAAACATCACTGCGAAGGATCTTAATGGGTAGCATGAGGTAGTCAGAGGGTGGAGGAGAGGGAAGAACAAGCCCTGAATCATCCAAGACAGCGTTTTTAGCAAAGATTTGAGCGAAAAGTTCTACTTTAGAAATAGATGAGATGGCAGTGGAGCCATGCTCTATCTTCCTCGCCGCCTCCCGTGGACTGTGTTGTGTTGCCGGGGTCAAGGTCAAGGTCTTCGTGGCGGCAAGATTGAGTTGGACTTAACACAAACACCGGCGAGGTTGTGACATCGAGACACATCGACTGTAACAATGAAGTGTATGGAAAGAAATCTGAATAAAAACGCTAATTATTTCCCTTATAGAGAAGAAAAGTGAGGCGAGTCGGCTGGTCAGCTACTTTTTTCTTATGTATAACTGGCTCCTGCCAAAGAAAAAGGCAAAGAAAAAAAAAAAAGAGGGGGAGAAAGGCCCACTGAAAGTGCAGTCCGTGTGTGTGTGTGTGTGTGTGTGTGTGTGTGTGTGTGTGTGTGTGTGTGTGTGTATGTGTTGTGTGGTGTGGTGTGGTGTGTTGTGTTGTGTTGGTGTGTGTTGTGTTGGTGTGTGTTGTGTTGGTGTGTGTGTGTGTGTGTGTGTATGTGTGTGTGTGTGTGTGTGTGTGTGTGTGTGTGTGTGTGTGTGTGTGTGTGTGTGTGTGTGTGTGTGTGTGTGTATGTGTTGTGTGGTGTGGTGTGGTGTGTTGTGTTGTGTTGGTGTGTGTTGTGTTGGTGTGTGTTGTGTTGGTGTGTGTGTGTGTGTGTGTGTGTATGTGTGTGTGTGTGTGTGTGTGTGTGTGTGTGTGTGTGTGTGTGTGTGTGTGGTGTGGTGTGGTGTGGTGTGGTGTGGTGTGGTGTGGTGTGTGTTGTGTGGTGTGTGTTGTGTGTTGTGCTGTGTTGTGTTGTGTTGTGTGTGTGTGTTTGTGTGTGTGTGTGTGTGTTGTGTTGGTGTGTGTGTGTGTGTGTGTGTGTGTGTGTGTGTGTGTGTGTGTGTGTGTGTGTGTGTGTGTGTTGTGTTGGTGTGTGTGTTGTGTTGAGCTGGTGTGTGTTGGTGTGTTGTGTTGTGTTGTGCTGGTGTGTGATGGTGTGTGTTGGTGTGAGTGTTGTGTTGTGCTGGTGTGTTTGTTGTGTTGTGTTGGTGTGTGTTGTTGATGTGTTGGTATGTGTGTTGTGTTATGCTGGTGTGTGTGTGTGTTGGTGTGTACTGTGGTGTGTTGGTGTGTGTTGTGGTGTGTTGTGTTGGTTTGTGTAAAGCGATGGCGGGCGACGATGATAAATACACGGTGTGTTCCGTGATGACAGGTGCACGATGCGTTCCAGAATGATGGATACACGATGCAAGAGACGATAAATCCCCGTTGTGTTGGTGTCAGTGAAGGTTAAAATTGGTTTCCTTTACTCTTTTTAATTTATCTTAATGATTTGAGTGATTATATCAGCTCTAGATTTTCTGGTCTATCTCTTATTTCAGTACAAGGTATGGGATTCTGTGCCATGGAAATACACTTTGATTTATACTACTTATTATACGCAGATGATTCATTTATTATAGTAAATGATGCAAATCAGTTACATTGTTCTTCGAACGCAGCTGACGAATATTGTAGTAAGTGTAATAAGTGTAGTAAGTGACCGCTTGAGGCAACCACAGCAAAAACTGAACTCCGTCTTCAAAAAGGTGAAGTGAAAAAAAAAAAAATATTAGGACCTTTAAGTTTGGAGATATTGATATCGATGACTATATTTATTTGGAGACGATTTTAATAAAATAGCAGTAAAAAAATATCAAATCACTCACACTACGGGAGTCACTTCCCGGTTATTAAATAAATTCAGCAGATTAGACTTGCTATTTGTTTAGATTTGCATGACAAATAATTGCCATTACTCCACGTTGTATACGGATGTGAAATAAGGAATTTTGAAATAATAATCCATCGTATGTAACCTATAATTCTTTTCTTGAAAAGATTCTTTTGTTCCATAAATCTACACCAACTTGCATGTTATATAGGAAAACAAGACATAGTATCGTCTCAGTACTGACAAAAGGGAAGGCAAGGGGAGCACACTGATCATAGGAACGTACGGGATTTTTTTTTTTTTTATGTAGGAGAGACACTGGCCAAGGGCAACAAAAATCCAATAAATAAAAAAAGCCCACAGAGATGCCAGTCCCATAAAAGGGTCCAAAGGGATAGTCAAAAATTGAAGGATAAGTGTCTTGAAACCTCCCTCTTGAAGGAATTCAAGTCACAGGAAGGTGGAAATACAGAAGCAGGCAGGGAGTTCCAGAGTTTACCAGAGAAAGGGATGAATAATAGAGAATACTGGTTAACTCTTGCATTAGAGAGGTGGACAGAATAGGGGTGAGAGAAAGAAGAAAGTCTTGAGCAGCGAGGCCACGGGAGGAGGGGAGGCATGCAGTTAGCAAGATCAAAAAAGCAGTTAGCATGAAAATAGCGGTAGAAGACAGCTAGAAATGGAACATTGCGGCGATGAGAGAGAGGCTGAAAACAGTCAATTAGAGGAGAGGAGTTGAGACGAAAAGCTTTTGATTCCACCCTGTCTAGAAGAGCGGTATGAGTGGAAACCCTCCAGACATGTGAAGCATACTCCATACATGGACGGATAAGGCCCTTGTACAGAGTTAGCAGCTGGGGAGGGGGGGGAGGTGAGAAAAACTGGCGGAGACATCTCAGAACGCCTAACTTCATAGAAGCTGTTTTAGCTAGAGATGAGATGTGAAGTTTCCAGTTCAGATTATAAGTAAAGGACAGATCGAGGATGTTCAGTGTAGAAGAGGGGGACAGTTGAGTGTCATTGAAGAAGAGGGGATAGTAGTCTGGAAGGTTGTGTCGAGTTGATAGATGGAGGAATTGAGTTTTGAGACATTAAACAATACCAAGTTTGCTCTGTCCCAATCAGAAATTTTAGAAAGATCAGAAGTCAAGCGTTCTGTGGCTTCCCTGCGTGAAATGTTTACTTCCTGAAGGATTGGACGTCTATGAAAAGACGTGGAAAAGTGCAGAGTGGTATCATTAGCGTAGGAGTGGATAGGACAAGAAGTTTGGTTTAGAAAGTCATTGATGAATAATAAGAAGAGAGTGGGTGACAGGACAGAACCCTGAGGAACACCACTGTTAATAGATTTAGGAGAAGAACAATGACCGTCTATCACAGCAGCAATAGAACGGTCAGAAAGGAAACTTTAGATGAAATTAGAAAGAGAGAAGGAGAGAAGCCGTAGGAGGGTAGTTTGGAAATCAAAGCTTTGTGCCAGACTCTATCAAAAGCTATTGATATGTCCAAGGCAACAGCAAAAGTTTCACCAAAATCTCTAAAAGAGGATGACCAAGACTCAGTAGGGAAAGCCAGAAGATCACCAGTAGAGGGGCCTTGACGGAATCCATACTGGCGATCAGACAGAAGGTTGTGAAGCGATAGATGTTTAAGAATCTTCCTGTTGAGGATAGATTCAAATACTTTAGATAGGCAGAAAATTAAAACAATAGGACGGTAGTTTGAGGTATTAGAACGGTCACCCTTTTTAGGAACAGGCTGAATGTAGACAAACTTCCAGCAAGAAGGAAAGGTAGATGTTGACAGACAGAGCTGAAAGAGTTTGACTAGGCAAGGTGCAAGCACGGAGGCACAGTTTCGGAGAACAATAGGAGGGACCCCATCAGGTCCATAAGCCTTCCGAGGGTTTAGGCCAGCAAGGGCATGAAAATATCATTGCGAAGAATTTTAATAGGTAGTATGAGGTAGTCAGAGGGTGGAGGAGAGGGAGGAACAAGCCCAGAATCGTCCAAGGTAGAGTTTTTTAAAGCAATGGTTTGAGCGAAGAGTTCAGCTTTAGAAATAGATGTGATAGCAGTGGTGCCATCTGGTTGAAATAAAGGAGGGAAAGAAGAAGAAGCAAAATTATTGGAGATATTTTTGGCTAGATGCCAGAAGTCACGAGGGGAGTTAGATCTTGAAAGGTTTTGACACTTTCTGTTAATGAAGAAGCTTTTGGCTAATTGGAGAACAGACTTGGCATGGTTCCGGGCAGAAATATGAAGTGCATGAGATTCTGGTGATGGAAGGCTTAAGTACCTTTTGTGGGCTACCTCTCTATCATGTATAGCACGAGAACAAGTTGTGTTGAACCAAGGTTTGGAAGGTTTAGGTTGAGAAAAAGAGTGAGGAATGTACGCCTCCGATGTACACTATCATCTCTGTTATGCGCTCAGCACACAAAGACGGGTCTCTGACACGGAAAGAGTAATCATTCCAAGGAAAATCAGCAAAATACCTCCCCAGGTCCCCCAAGCTAACAGAGGCAAGATGCCAGAGGCACCTTCGCTTAGAGGGATCCTGAGGAAGGATTGGAGCGATAGGACAAGATACAGATATGAGATCGTGATCGGAGGAGCCCAACGGAGAAGAGAGGGTGACAGCATAAGCAGGAGGATTAGAGGTCAGGAAAAGGTCAAGAATGTTGGACGTATCTCCAAGACGGTCAGGAATACGAGTAGGTTGTTGCACCAATTACTCTAGGTCGTGGAGGATAGCAAAATTGAAGGCTAGTTCACCAGGATGCCCAGTGAAGGGAGAGGAAAGGCAAAGCTGGTGGTGAACATTGAAGTCTCCAAGAATGGATATCTCTGCAAAAGGGAAGAAAATCAGAATGTGCTCCACTTTGGAAGTTAAGTAGTCAAAGAATTTCTTATATTCAGAGGAGTTGGGTGAGAGATATACAGCACAGATAAATTTAGTTTTGAGAGTGACTCTGTAGTCGTAGCCAGATGGTGGAAAACTCGGAAGATTCAAGAGCGTGGGCACGAGAGCAGGTTAAGTAATTGTGCACATAAACGCAACATCCAGCTTTGGATCAAAAGTGAGAATAGAGAAAATAGGAGGGAACAGAAAAGGGGCTACTGTCAGTTGCCTCAGACACCTGAGTTTCAGTGAGGAAAAAAAAAAAATGAGGTTTAGAAGAGGAGAGGTGGTGTTCTACAGATTGAAATTTAGATCTTAGACCACGAATGTTGCAGAAGTTAATGAAGAAAAAGTTGAGGGGGGTGTCAAGACACTTAGGGTCGTCGTCAGAAGGGCAGTCCGACCTGGGGACATTTGTGGTCCCCTCCCCAGATGGAGACTCCGAGGCTGGTGTAGGAGTCGCCATGGATTTTGAAATTTTGAGTGAAGGGTGCGTCTTATTAAGTGCCTGTAGGTTTGTGTGGAGGAAGAGAGTTGTCTTTAGAGGGCAGGCTGTGACTGCCCCCTTGTGTTGTGAGACACAAATGGAAACGTTCAGCGAGGTCACAGCTGGGTTTAATGATAAGTTCACAGCACCCCCTGATCCAGTGGAGTGCGTCATGTGGGTGGAGGCTTAAGGTTTAGTTTTGAGCCCGTTTAGTTAATTACAGGAAAACGAGAGCCTTCATCAGATAGAAGGTGACATCGCTTCGGAATGTATGGAGCAGGAGTAGCAGAGCTTTTACTGCCGCCGACTGTACCTCTCAGCAGCAGAGTAGAAGCGTGCTGGGCCCATAACCCAGAGGTCCGTAGATCGAAACTACGCTCTGCTTCTTTCTGGTGTCCTCTCTCTAATGCTGGTGACTAGTGTAGTGAAATCAAACTACCTAGCAGACACCAGAGGATATGTTACTGCATATATTCCTCTGTAGCTCCTCGTTGGTATAGGGGACACAGACCATCAGAAGAATCCGCTACGGGAAAGAAATGGTGCCGGTGGTTCCCAGCGCTTTTTGTTCCCATTCTCATTGGTGTTTTTCCCTTTGATGACACGGAGTCCTCGTTAAACCATCACTAGACTTATGGAGGACTACTTAAAAACCACCAGTAACCTCCACTAAGTAACGCGACGAAAAATTTGAGAACACGTCAAAACTGGAGTCATTAATGACTGTATCCATGATTTTTTCCTTATCAAACTCTCACTGTACTATAAAAAATAACTTCCATCAAAGATGATTAAAGAGAGAGAAAGAAAGCAAGAAGGAAAAAAGAGAGGAAGTTAAGAAGAATTTGAGGACATGCCAACACTAAAACTACTAATGAACGCATCCATGAATTTTCAAGACGATTTTCCTCATTTTTTTTCATTGTAACGGTGTCACATAATAATGTGCATTGTACTTATAATTATTTTCCTAGTTAGCAATGTAAGTGTACGTATACATTTAAGTATGAGTGTAGGTAGTGGGTGTGGGCAGATAAGGGTGTAGATGACATGGTCACGCCATATCCTTCGTCACACATACCATAAAACTTTCCATAGTCCATTTATTGCCATCGATAAAATAATAATCACTGTGAAACACGATTTTTGTCGTTGGGCAACAACTGTTATTTTCTATTTGCTTATGCCCAGAAAACATGGAAAAGCAATGATGTTTATTTCTAACTTTGCTTTTGTGGTCAGGACAATGATATTTATGAAATTTACCTATTACCATTGGGAGAACGTGGCGAATTTGAACTCTCATTTGCACAAAGCAGAAACAAAACGACATGTGATACAAAGGTAGCATTTATTTATTCTTGGATTACACAAGTGAGACAATAAAACAAAAAAATGAGCAGTTTTCCGGGATTTACGCTTATACTGTAAATTACTTTCACGAATCAGCCCCCAAATATAGTCTCCCATCATGTTTTCATTATACGACCCTTGGTAGCGGCGTTCATAGTCCAGGATATCCTGATGGAAGCGCTCGCCTTGCTCCTCGGAGCACGCCCCCATGTTCTTAACTTTATCAAGATGAGCGTCAACGATATGGATTTTGAGGGACATCCTGCAGCTCATCTTGCCGCAGTTTCTCACCAAAGTCTCAACAAGCTCCACAAAGTTTTGAGCTTTGTGATTCCCCAAGAAGCCAAGAACCACTGCGACAAAGCTGTTTCACGCTGCTTTCTTCGTCCCAGTGAGCTTCTTGAGGAACTCCTTGCACTCCATGACCTTTATTTGCGGACTGACGAAGACTTCGGCATCCACTTTTGCCGCAGACAGCTTAGGGAAGAAATCTTGGAGTACTTGAAAGCTGCAGTCTCCTTATCTTATCTGACGAATTGTTTCTTAAGGCCCAATTTTAAGTGCGGTGGAGGAAACCATACCATTCTGAGGTCAAGCAATGGCTCCCACTTGACGTTGTTCTTCCCGACACTCAACTCGGTCCGCTGTGGCCAGTCCCTCCTGTGGTAGTGTGCCACGGTGTCCCTGGTGTTCCAAAGGCAAAGATAACAAGGAAACTTGGTAAAATCGCCTTGGAGACCCATCACGAAGGCCACATTTTGAAGTCTCCGATAACCTCCCAACCGTACTCTTCATATCTGAAGGCATCTAGCAGGATCTTGACCCTGTTGTATTCCTCTCTGAGATGGACAGAGAGAGCGAGGGGAAGAGATGGATACATGTTCCTGTTGTGAAGCAGCACTGCTTTGAGGCTCCTGCACGGGAGAGGCGCCACTCGTTGGGGTTACAGGCGATTCTAATTGCTTCAAACAGACCGGTCAACACTGTGGCAATAACAAAGCTCATCTTGAGTAAAAAAAAACATGAAAAATGCTGGTGACGTTTTCTCTGACCTGATATTTTCACACTGTCATCTAACAAATTCCACTGCTTGAGTCTCGGCGTCAAAAGCTTGGCAGTGGACGTTGTGAGACCAAGATCTCTGATCAGGTCGTTGATGTCATTCTGGTTGGGGAAGTAAGGGTTTCTCTCCTCAGCTGCGCCTCTGAAATCTGGATCAATGACCTCATCTTCTTCTGAACTGTTCTTCCTTTCTCAAAACTGCTGCTCTCTGGAGGAGTGGGTACGGGGAGCTCAACAGCAGTGTGGCACTGGCGCAATGGATGACATAAGGTCTGGATATATGATAGCAGGAGCATTTTTGCCTGTATTTATGCTGCCATCTACGTTGCTAGAATGTTCTAGAAATTCTTGAAACATTTAGAAATTTCTCGAAGCTCTTGAAACTTCTAAAAAGCTCAAAAATTTTTTTTCCTTCACCAAATCAGTACTGAATCTGTCTGGAATGCCAGGGAAAGTAGGTTACTTTCAAAATATCGCTGTCCAGATCAGAAAAATCAAAGGTTAAAAGGAACAATTGTCATTTTCTTTGATTTCTAGATAAAAGCAATTACTGATCAAAGACAAAAATGTTAACATTTTGTTACACGGTGTTATAATCGGTAACATCTACATCACATTATTTAAGTGTTCTTCAAAGCTAATCTCTCAAATTTATTTTGGCATGTATTATTCTTAGTTATAAGTAGTTTTTCCCTTTGCTTTATTTATGTAATTAGAGAGATATGATCAAGAATATATTCATGTACTGTGGGTGCTGTCAACTCGCCAATATCTATGTTGCCAGCACTTTTCGAAGGCACCAAGGGTTCCTCGAGCCGGCTCCGGCAGTGTCTTGCCTGGGTGTAGCGCAGTATCACGTTTCATACTCTTCTCCCAGAACTCTGTACAGTACTTCAATATAACTAGTTTTATACGTTCACCTTTGACATTGAGTTGAAAACTAAAGAAACTCACCACGAATGATTTTACTTACAGCAGAAAGGTAAGAAACTAATTAACAGTGTCCAGGGGTAATTGATACTTCTGCACCTCAAAGGAACAGTTCGACTGTAATCTTTGGCGTCCAGCAGCCCAAGTGGTCCTTTTTAAGATTTTTTTTTACTGTTGTTGTTGCCTTGAGAGAGAACCTTTCATACAGAGCAATAAAAAGCCTTCGCCCAATATTTGTTTTTGCATTCAAATAAGCATTACATTGTGTTTGCTTCACTAGAAACATGGGGTAATATTGAAATAACCTTAGTCTACTAATTTCCAGACACTGAATATTTATTTCTGGACTAAATTACTTTTTCAAATCGTGATCTACGTACATATTGAAAAGATTAGCTGTATAATTAATAGATGATCACCGCTGCGAGCGAGCCGCCGGGTCGCGCCTGAATAGGTGATCACCGCTGATGAGGGATTAATGAACTGAATATCTTATCTAACTTAAACTAAGATAGCAATCAGATGGAAACGCTAATGTTATTTCGATATCATCTGAAACATGGGTGTGTCATTTCCGGGTCTGGGTGACATTGGACACAAGCAGTGTTAGCGTCAGTCAGCGTGACGCCGCTCGCCGGAAGGGAGCTTGACAAGCGATTCTGTCACACGACCGACTGTCTCCCCTAAGGAGGCGGAGACACACTTGATACTGGCACATGCGAACCTGCTTTTATTACCAGGATGTCATTACACCTTCGATAGTTTTCTACCTCACCCTCCAAGCATGCATTTTTCATCCACTTCCTATCGCGCACATCGATGCTTTATCCTCGCCACCTCCCGTGGACTGCGTTGTGTTGCCGGGGTGAAGGCCAAGGTCTTCGTGGCATCGAGACCCATCGACTGTAACAATGAAATGTGTGGATACAAATCTGAAAATAAGACAAATGAATAAAAAAAAAAAACACTTACTTTCCAACAGTTAGCTTAGATTAGAGAGAAGCGGACTGAGTCGTGTCGGGAGAAACGTAGGTAGTCTAGTCAGCTTTTTTTTTTTTGTTTGTGTGTGGGAAAGGCTCTGGCCAAGGAAAAGAAGGAAAGAAAACAAAAAGACGGGAAAAAAAGGTCCACTGAAAGTCCCTGAAAAAGACAGCCCGAAAAACAAGGCAAAAAAATCACTCGGAGAAGTGTCTTGAAACTTTCCTCTTGAAAGAATTTAGGTCACAGGCAGAAGGAAATACAGAATAGGTGGTGAAAAAGTAGAAAGTTTACTGAGACAAAGTATGGTTTATACTGGTACGTGTCAGATATCGAGGCGAGAGCTGTAATTCTAATCCCACATCGTTATTACAAAACAACACTAAAGCATAAAAGTATATTATAATTTCCTCAATATTGTATGTATCTGGCTGCTTACTGGCAAGGGCGTGACGCAGAACATGCAGGGGGAGGGGAAGAGGGTGGGGGTGACGAGGACGTTGTGTTGTTAATAAATTCTGCAGGGGAGGCGGTCTTGGTGCCACATTCTCTATTGAGTCCTGCTCCTGCTGCTGCTGCTGTGCTTCTAGTTAAGTGGACTATGTTTTTAAAGGTTTAGAGGTTATATGTTTAAATGTTTGTTTAGTCGCACAGACCTCGAACAGGGTATAAGAGCATATATAAAGTGTGAAACTATAATGATTACTGTATTAAGGCTTCCCTAAGGTATCATAGCAATGAACATGTTTGGCCACATATATACTTAGTTTTACCTAAAACAATTTGTGATTTCTATTACAGATTTTGCCAAGTTTAAGGCCACTTTATATCTTTTACTTACAAACAGTTCTAATATTTTATATGCGTTATGGAATACATACGGGGTGTAACATGAGTTTCTGTGGATATTGCCAGATGTGAAAGTACAGTTAATCTAAGTCGAAAATGTTCTATGCACATATGCATTTTGAGGTTGAGGCGCATAGGAAGGTGTTAGGCTGGATAAGGTCGTGGTTAGGCGACAGGTGACAGAGATTTGTCGTATAAACGACTTTAAATCTGAGTGGAGACTGTTACAAGCACGGGTAGAAGTTGGCTGACCAGGGGTGTGTTGTACCTTTTCTTGTAGCATAAGGTAGTGAAACGAGTATGAAATAAAACTTACATTGTTAAACTAAATATCCACTACCTGAAGCGGGCATGGCGCGTGCAACTTATCTAGGACGCAGTGATCTCGCTTGGGTTCAAGTAAGTATGTACAGTTAACATAACATATATAAGCTAGTGAGTAATAAAGGAAACCAAAGGTGACGAAACATACACAAGTTAATAAGATAGAGAATTGAGGTAGAGAAGAGAGGAGAAATGACCAGGAGGGAAGACGAACATATGTACGCAAGTGTTATCCCTAAGGACTGGAAGTGGGTGTGAAATTCCCTTGAGAGGTGGAGAAAGGACTGGCTGGCCATGGCACACGTGGCATGAATATATGAAATAGTGAAACGTACATATAGATGATAAAGTAATTGTAGAGACTGATACACAAATACAGTTGGGATGTACTGGTTACCCTTCTTGGTTTTTGTTAAGGGCCCTACAATATCAGTGATTATTTTCTGAAATGGTTCTGAAGGAACTTATGAAGGTTGTAGGGGGTGAGGAGGGATGGTTTGGTTAGGTTTGCCTGCAACTTGACACGCATGACATGAATTAACAAATGAGGCTACGTCCTTCAGTAGAGCTGGCCAGTAAAATATTACTCTATTTTATCACAGGTTTTCGTGATACCTAAGTGTCCAGCAACGTTTTCATGAGCGATCTCTATCACGGGTGTTCTCAAGACTCCTGGCAAGACTATTTGATGGACCTCAGCCCGTGCTGAATCGTTACTAAGTTAAGGTGGTTTATATACTCTCATAAGGATGTCGCCCTGGTAGTAAAGTGTTGGGTAGTGAATGATCTGATCCTTAGGAATGACTTGGGAGTGAAATTTGGTTAATGATTCATCCTCTTTTTGGGTAACAGAGAACTTTAGTAGTGAACAATTGATTTAGGTTCACTTGAGCTGGAGGATTCGGAGGTTTGGGCAAAGACTGAGCAACAACGGGATTGTTCTGGGCGGATTGTGCTCGGGTCACGGCACAAACCGGAAACAAATTAGGTTGTTAAGTTCCCCTGTAGGATTATATGGGAGTAGCGAATCTTTAATAACAAGGGGTGGAAAGACTGCACCACCGGCCAAGTCATTAACCAGTAAAAACTCAGCATTAGGTATGAGCAAAGATTAATCACTACTGACCCCAACAATCACTTCTCCCTTCACTATAGGACTGTCAAGGTGTACTCTGGCTAACAGGAGTGGAAATGGATCATGAAAATCCTTTAAATACACCTTTTCACGAGTGTAGCTTTTTTCAGTCCCAGGGACTGCTGATTTTAGTACAAGTGACTGGCCTCCAGCAGTATCCCTTATGATATTTACTGAATATTTTAAGTTATCACCAAAGGAGACTGATCCTTTGGACATAAATGGGGTAAATAACTTGTTGGAGGGATCTGTTTTCGTGGTATTAAATTAGGCCAATGGTTTAGTAAAAGCACCTTTTGCTACTTTGCACTTGGGATTAGGGGAGTCTCTTGTGAGGTGGCTAGGCTTTTTGCAAAATGAACACACTGGAGAGAGCTTGTTACTACTAACGACCGACTTGCCATTGTTTACAGCACCTACACCGGACTTTACAATTTACTCAATTTACTCTGCAATTTCAGCAGCTTTGATTAAGTCTGTCTTGTCTCTGCTGGTGATGTGCATTACAAATGAACGAGGCAACTTGCGTTTAAATTCCTCTGAGGCAATCAAGTTTACTAGCTGGTCATATGTGGTGACTAAAGCCAACTTAAGCCACTTTTGCAGCGTTTTGTACTTATCTGATGCGAACTCCAAGTAGGTCTGGTGCTGGAGTTTGATTACTAAAATTTTGTCTGTAACCCTCTGTTGTAATAGAATATGCCGCTAGAATACCTTTCTTAACTGAGGCATAATCAGTGTTATTTTCAAGACCCCCCAAAATAGTTAAAGCTTTCTCAGTAAGCTTGGGGTTTAGGAGCCATATCCAATCCTCTTGAGGCAATTCAGCAGAGGATTCGAACTCTCTGAAGAAACTTTCGGGATCTTGACCTGAGAATTGTGGTAAGAGGGACAAATATTTAGTGATCTTAGCCTTATTTGGAGGTCGTTTTTGCAACAGGACTAACTGGTGAGCTTGCTCTTTCTCTACATATTTCTCCTCACGTGCTCTGTCTTTCCTCCTCCTCCTCATATTATCTTTGTCTCCTGATGTTCTCTTTATTCCTTCTCATATTATGTCTCTCCTCATGTTCTCTGTCTCATGTTCTCTCTCTCCACATGTTCTCTGTCTCTCCTTCTCCTCCTCATATTCTATCTGCATTTGCAAGGCTTTCATTTTAACTGTTTCTAAAAGGACATTAGGATCTTTAGTCTGACTCTCTCGAGTCCTTTATTAGGGCTAGATTCTTCTCCAAGATTAGTTAAAATGAGTGTTATAAGATCATCATTTCGGATGTCATGTTGGAATGGAATCTCGAAACAATTAGCAATGTATTTTAGTTGATCCTTGGTTACTTTGGAGGCTTTAAGTTATTCTACAGAAGGATTTCCTACAAATTCTCTATGGTCTAGGAATTTCGCCATTTTGATGTATATCGAGTAGAAAATGAAAAGATTTGATGTCAAACTCTACCACAAGTTATCCCCTAAGTTTCACGGAGTTGAAGCCTTGACATAAGATTCGAGAGGGTTATTAACCGCAAAAACTGGATTTGCTCCCTTGGACACGAGTTAACAACCTTTAAGAGAGGGGCGCGACCCCTGATGAGCCTTTTCTTCAAAGACGTAACTTGCCGTAGGTCAGCGAATGATGTACCTCACTTACAACAAACAGGAGCTGGCCTCAAGTATTCTTTTGAGTTTAGACTGGTCTAGTTGCTCGTGAGGAAATTAAGAATTGGTTTGATTTGGAGCTTCAATGGCCCCGAATGAGTGAGCATGAGTCTCAGCAGTATGTGAGGAAGCGGAATTACACTCCACGGAATAATCCCGATCTGAAACCGATACAATTACCGATGTGAATACACAGTTAGCCCTTCGCTTACTCACCAGGCCTATCGTGAAATATTTAAAGTCAAGGTCATCGTGCACCCACCAACAGACACTCGTGAGATAAACGAAGAGGTGACGAAAACGAGTGTGAATAATGTGGTTATGTATGTATGTCAATGGGTACGTATGTCTGAAAACAAACCTTAAGTCAGAAACTGATTACTTAACTAGCAGTTACGTTAACATACAAATGACATACCAGTTCATAAAATACTTCCCCGGACAGGCTCCCCGGACAGGATCCCAATATATGTTACAAGCACGGATAGAAGTTGGTCGACTAGGGGCGTGTTGTACCCTTTCTTGTAGAATAAGGTAGTGAAACGAGTATGAAGTAAAACTTGCAATCATTATTAAACTAAATATCCACTACCTGAAGCGGGCATCGGGCGTGCAACTTACCTAGGACAGTGATCCCGCTTGGATTCAAGTAAGTATGTACAGTTAACATAACATATACAAGCTGCTATGTATTTCAGCCAGGTTGACCCATCGTTTTTCGCTCATATTTCCTAAAATAATCATTCACATCAGCACGATATATTAGCACGGTCTAATTCACACCCTGCCCTAGTTTTTGACGTCATAGTGCATTCACTGGTGTATTTAATTACGGCGTTTACTCACGAGTTCTAATGTGTCGTAGCCAACACCCGTGAGGCAATTCGAACAGGTGAAGTTGTGACGTCATCAAACTACCTCGTCTACCCCATTCTTCCCCCCTCTCACCCCCTCTCCCTACACAATAATAATTATTGAATATCATGCACCCGGAGAGAGGATTTGATAACAAGTATATACATGTGATGAGTGGGGAAATTATGACAATAAAAACATCCATTTTATTTCATTCCATATCACTGTGGATAAACAGTTCATCCTCGTCATCGCTATCGATGGTGATGATGTTGATGGGTTCCACACCATGTATGTTGTCCGATGACCGTTACTCTTCCTCGAACGATCTGGACCTTCTCACAGCACCCGCCCACACCTCATTGGTTGCGATAAGCTTTGCCTCCTGGAGCCGCGCTTGCAGGTCTGCCCGAGTGAACCGCTGCGACGTTGAACGCACATGTCGCTTCATACAGCCCCACACTTGTTCGATGGCATTTAACTCTGGATGAGCAGGTGGCAACTGGATGACCTCATGATCCCATGATCGGATAATTTCGTCAACCGTGTAGCGTGGCTCGGGCCGGTTCTCCTTGCGGATCAGCAGCAACTCAGGGGGCGCAGCATGTGGTGGGAATGGTAGGCTGCGACACTCCAGCCATTTCACGATCTCCGCTTTTCTTGTATCAGTGGTGGACAACGGGTCTCTTCGGTCAGCTGACTGTGGTAGGGTGCGTTGTCCAGCACCAGCACCGATGACCCAGCGAGCGCCGGCAGAAGCTGTGATGTCACCCAGCGAATGAATAGGGCGCTGTTTATTTCACCATGGTAGTCTCCGGTTTTGTTCTTTGCAGGGTAGCACAGAAATGATTCGTCAATGAATTCATCATCTGTGCCACCTGCTAATATCACAAAGCGCTCACCCTTCCCAGGTTGACGGCTGAAGGTGGTACCGGTGTTGTGTCCACCCACTCTTTACCGTGTGCATCCGGGTAGTCAACCACGCCTCGTCGACGTAAACCACCCGTCTCCCCTCCTTCCGATGATTCCCGAGTGATCGAAGAGCGTTAACGTGACGACACAACATCTAATGTTTCCTTCTTCACGTACATTTTCCTTTGTGATGTCATGTTTCCTTCTTCACGTACATTTGTTATGTCTTATACCTGAACTCCATGATGTGAAGTAATCGCCACACGGTCGTCTGTGAGGTTTCCTCCGGGATGATATCCGCCCTCTAACTCTTCACTCAACATACCAACAGTGACAGGTTGTTTGACAGCAAATTTGCAGTGTTCATGGCGGCGAATGGCACCAACGGCTAAATTGTTAAAGACGGCCGTGGCGGCGATGGACGTCGGTTTTCTAGGCGGTGTTGTCGGGGCAGTGGCTGTCACAGACGGTGTTGGTGATCCAGAACGTGAGCTCGTACTGTACTTCATCATCCGCACAGCATTCACTGTCATCCCCATGGCCGCTGCGACACGATCATAACGCCTGTGTGGTGAAGGCAAACCTTTACATTATATTATTGCATGCTTTACATTATATTAATGCATGCCTATAATATTTCATATATAATCATCAAATTATCGTTTCCAATGCAGACATTACAGGGATGCCATTTAAACTTTCATTGACGACAATAGGAAATAAACGCATGTTTCGTACCTGTCCAAACTTTCTTGGCTGCTTTCTCTCGATTGGAATAGTGTAAAAGTCGCAATGCAATTGCGGTTTTACAACCACACCTGCAACATGGCATGCTGGACATGGCAGCGATGCGCCACTCTCCTCATACAATGAGGGAATTAAACCAATATTGCCTGCTGCCCCTGACTCACCAGGATAACGTAAACCTTACGTGGGGGGCGGAGGGGGAGAAGGAAACGAGTGTGATAGTGGCAGGGAAGGGGAGGAGTATGGAGTAGACGACGTAGTTTGTGATGACGTCACAACTTCACCTGTTCGAATTGCTTCACGGGTGTTGGCTACGACACATTAAGTCGAGAGTAAACACCGTAATTAAATACACCTGTGAATGCACTATAACGTCAAAAACTAGGGCAGGGTGTGAATTAGGCCGTGCTAATATATCATGCTGATGGGAATGATCATTTAGAAAATATGAGCGAAAAACAATGGGTCAAGCCGGCTGAAATACATAGTGTGTAATAAAGGAGACCAAAGGTGACGAAACATACAAGTTAATAAACAACAAAATGTATGTAACATATATGAAATAATTGGCAATAAAGGAAAACAAAAATATACCCAAAATACAACACAAACGTACGTAACTCAAACGTACTAACGAAGAATGCGAGTGTACGTGTTCGTTTTCGTGTTCGTCTCGTCTTCTTACCCAAAGCCAGGCAGCAGGCGGAAGTATGCCTCCGGCCCCGAGAAGCGAGTGAGACTGCCAAAGCGTGGAGATGGAGTCAGTTGTCAGCTTGGTTAGCTCGATCGAGACGTGAGTCGAGACGTGTTTCCAAAGCTTCGTCTTTATGATACCGCCACGGTGTGGTCGAGACGGTATTCGAAGCCGATGGTTAGTTGGAGAGATTAGTGGTTGGCGAGGCGGGTACGAGGGCCGTAATAAGACAAACGATTAGTGGGGTGCCACAGTGATCAGTTTTAGAACCATTGTTGTTTTTAATATATATTAATGACTTAGATAGTGAGGTTACTTGTGGTGATAGTAAATTTGCGGATGACACGAAAACAGGTAGGTTAATTATGTCAGATTCGGATGCCATCGCCTTGCAGGCTGACTGGGATAGGATGAACGAATGGAGAGACAGATGGTAAATGCAGTTTAATATTAACAAATGCAAAGTACTCAGCGTAGGTAGAGGAAACCCACACAGTAGGTACACAATAAACAACGAAGCTCTGGTGATTTCAGGGAAAGAAAAAGATTTAGGAGCTATAGTTAGCTCTGATCTTCGTCAAAGAAAAACAATGTATAGAGGCCAAAAATAAAGCAAATCGGGCATTAGGATTAATTTTTATGAGTGTTAAAAGCAGAAGTCCCGAAATAATATTAAAGTTATATTTGGCGCTAGTCAGACCTCATCTAGACTATGTGGTGCAGTTCTAGTCCGCATATTACAGGAAGGATGAAAGTTTTTTTAGAATCAGTACTAAGGAGAATGATGAGGGGTAATCCTTACGAAACGAGACTGAAGCTATTAAATATACATTCCTTAAAGAGACGTAGGTTAAGAGAGGACCTGACAGAAATCTTTAAGTGTTGTAGGTGTTACAGTAAGGGTGACGTAAGCAAAATTCTCAGGATCAGTAATCAGGATAAAACAAGAAATAATGGGTTCAAGCTTGAAGAATTTAGGTTCAAGAGATAGGAAGGAACTGGTTTTCAAATAGAGTGGTAGATGAATGGAATGGACTCAATAATCAGGTTGTTAATGGTGAGTCATTACGGAGCTTTAAAAGAGGATCAGACAAATTTATGGATGGGGATGATAGGTGGTATGTTTCATCAGGGACTGCCACGTAAAGACCTGGTGAATTCTTGCAGCTTCCCTTATTTTCTTATGTTCTCATGTAACACGCCAGTATAGACGCTACATAACATTACAGCCCTCCTGCACAGTAACCAGAGTACTCTTGGCACTTACACTACACGCACTAATATACCATGCACAAGTAATAACAGCTACATTCCCGCACCACACATCCAAGTCACCCACAGGTGCCAACATAACACTTGCCCGAGCCGCTCCACACTGCTCCAAAACACACCACAACAATACAAACACACATTCAAGACACGCCACCCTTCTCCTGCTGCTCCTCTGTGGTGATACCGGTGCTATCGTTAATCCGAATCCTTATCACCCTAAG
Source organism: Scylla paramamosain (assembly GCF_035594125.1). Classification (NCBI taxonomy): domain Eukaryota; kingdom Metazoa; phylum Arthropoda; class Malacostraca; order Decapoda; family Portunidae; genus Scylla; species Scylla paramamosain. The sequence goes on from NC_087167.1 coordinate 18,163,319, forward strand.
TATCCCTGGATAAGCTTTACCAAAGGAGTTAAGTGGGGACAAAGGGCCATCTAGTGTGATATCTGCTGTGACCGGTCCGAGAATGCCGGTTGGTATCATGTCATCTGCATCGGATCGTTTACACAGATATGCAATGGATTCATTAACAATAGTATCGAGTGGATTTGTAGCAGGTGCGGATCTCCTAATATTTCTACATCTTCCTTCTCGATATGTCCTATTTCGTCCTCCAATTCCTTCGACCCACTATGCACACACAACACTCGTATATAACTCGTATGACAATCCTCGTATATAACATTTCCCTCCAACGAATTACCTTCACGCACTCACAACCACCAACACCTTGTCGCACATCCCAACACATACCCAGACATTCAACCCCAACATCACCTAAACTCCTTCGTAACACCAGCCCATCCAACCTCTCGACCGGTGCCATTTCCCATTGCTCTTGGCCTTTCCCGTCCCTCATGACTACCCCCACCTCACCTACACCCCCTTTCAGCTAAACCTTCCCCTCCTTCCTAACCCTCCCAGCAACATCTCCCTGTCCTCCACATCCCCTCTCCCTCCTCTTACCCCCCTTCTCCTCCTCCTCCTCCTCGGCCTAATACTTCTACCCGATCGGCACCTGCTCCCTAACCTCGTCCTCCCCACTCTCTTCTTCTCCCCTGTTCTCAACCTCCTCAACTGCGACTCAAAATACTCCACCACCACATACAAACTCATCATCCCTACGCCTCCTAAATATAAACTTCCGCAGCATCACATCCAAAAAAAGCCAGGATTACCACATCATCTAAACATATGACTCGGACATCACTTTAGGTACCGAGACATGGCATAACAGTCATACGTAGAGGCAGACCGACAGACGCAGGGAGAAGTGGTGGTGTCCTCATCGCCACCAAACCAGACTTAGTTGTGAAGCGTAGGCCGACCTCGACACAAACTGAAATCGCCTGGATCCAATTACAAATTTCTAACTCTACATCACTTCTCCTCGCAGCTTGCTACAGACCTCTATCTTCCAAGGCAGAATACTTATACAATCTTCACACAGCTCTCTCACGCATGACACCAGACGAACACATCTGGATAGCAGGCAATTTCAATATCTTCTACATCGCCTGGAGCACTATGCCCCCTCCGATCCCATTGACACTGACGTCCCCAACCCTATCATTCTCCACATGAGCAGACGCCAGCTACACGGAACATTCATTGACATCATAAATACATTTTCACTCACGCAAACATTACTCAAGCCAACACAAACACAGACTACCACACTCCTCTCTGGCAACGGAAGCCCCCCAACCACAGCCCATACCTTATACCTCTTTCTCACAAACAACATATTCGACATGACAAACAGCTAGTAGTTCCAGAAGTAAGTGACCACAACATTGTTTTAGTTGATGCAGACTTCGACCGACAAGACAAAAATGCAGAAGCGAATCAACCATGCTTTACTTTAGAGCTGACATAGACTCGATCAAAACAAAAAATTGACGCACTAGAGACAAATTTCTATCTTCTGACTCATACTCTAAACTCCTCCAAGAAAACTATTCAGCCTGAAACACGCCATACACACCACCATGAACAACTACATCCCACAGAAAACACCCTCGTGTAGATATACACTCCCCTGGTTCTTCAGGGGCACACGTAAACAACAGCGCATAAAGCAGGGACCCTACAGACGCGCACAGTCATGCAACACACCAGAGAATTGGGCTCCCTTCAGATCTTTCCAAAAGATATATACCAAAAACATAAAGAAAGTGGAATGCGGGCACATTAGTAGATATCTCACCGACAATGTAAAAAACAACACCAAATACTTCTTCAAATACTTCTAGTCGCTCAGACAAGACAACAATAAACACAGTTGCCCTCAAAGACCACAACGACACAAACTGTGTTGGGTAGGTGGTATGAGGGAACCATACAAAGGACTATTCTTCTGTGGCACAATGACCACAGAATGGGCACACAGTCGTGCGAGGAGCCCAGATATGAGTGAGGAGTGTACCATGGCTGGGAGGGTGCCTGCTACAGAAAACAAATGCGTGAAAAAAAAAAAAGTGCGATTGCTACGAGCCTTTACGTCTCATATACGCCAAGCCAGCTGAGCTCTGCAATCCTCCCAGATGTTGAAGTCCCTTAGAATATCTAATTTATACTATAAGTAAACATATGAGTTGAAAACAGCTTTACTATTTGTAAAATATCACTTACAAGCTTATCGAGAAGACTTATGTACACAGACATATGGTACTGTAAGTGTCGCCGGTATTGGTACTCATGACTTGACTTACAAGGGAGAGAAGCTAAGGTTCGTTTCGGGAGATCCTGCAATGCTACGGTGCGTAAAAGTAGACAGCCACCCATCAGGATACGAAAGGACTGGAGATACGGCCCGCGGCTACTAATGGCGTGACGCAGAACATGCAAGGGGGAGAGGGTGGTGGTGACGTAAAAGTTCGATGCTGCTAATATATATTGTAAGGGAGACTGTTTTAGTCCCACACTCCCTGCTGAGTCCTGCTGCTGCTGTCCTAGTGAGTGGATTCTGTGTGTGTGTGTGTGTGTGTGTGTGTGTGTGTGCGTGTGTGTGTGTGTGTGTGTGTGTGTGTGTGTGTGTGTGTGTGTGTGTGTGTGTGTGTGTGTGTGTGTGTATGTGTACAACTTATTTGATAATTGAGTGTGTGTGGTGACAGGCATGATGGTAACTGGTAACTGTATACAAGATGGTGTCAGCAGGTCGGGTCTGTGCACCATGAGGATAACAAGCCTGAGCCGAGGTCTGACCCTGCTGACGCTGATCCTGCTGGCGTTGGTCCTGCTGACGGGAGGAGTTGAGGCCAGACCGGAAAATTCAGAAGGAAGAAATGGAAGAAGTCTATTCGTGAGAGCCTTCAGGTGTTTAATGACAGAAATAAGAGGCAGATTTGTACCCAGGACTCCGAATGATGGTGAAGACGAAGCAGAAGTTGATGCTGAGGAAACTGATATTCCTGCTCCTCCGGAGGAAGGTAAGCCATCTTGTAGAACTTAAGACTGAAGATTTTGAAATATCATTAGATTTTTCATCCGAGGGCTTGGCTAGTTTAGGTTTAGATTAATTAAATTATTTAAATTATGTAATTTCATTGTATAAATTTGAATAAAAAAAAAATCATGTTTCTGACTAGAAATTAATTGTCACCGTCCTGAAATTAGCAGGCTAAGCCATAATCCTTCATAAGACAATGACTCAAACACTTTGTTCTTTCATTATAAATCTAGATGAGCATCAGATGTTGAAATAATTAGCCATGTTTCATACAGGGACTGCTCTGTGTAAGCCCGGTGGATTCTTTCAGCTTACCTTGTTATGTTTCAGTGTTCTCATGTAATGTTCTATGTGTTGCAGGACTGACTAACGAGAGGTTGAGGTTTCCGGAATTCATAGACTGCATGATGAATCCTGAGGAGAAATGAGAGAGTGGTGGTGATGTGATCTAATGTGGGGCACCGCCACGCCACAGCTGCTACACATCCCCGCGCTGCCCTGCGTTACCAAGGACCGTATTCTGTAGCACTTCTGCGCTGCACCTCCACTACTTTCAAAAGACTTTAGTTGAAGGTATACAGGTTTTTGAGGGTGGTTTTACGATTGTAGTGACACATTAGCAAGAATTTTTACCTTATTTAAAGTAGAAATAGTCTTGAAAACCCAGCTAATTATCTCTCTGGCCTTTGAAAATAGTCGTGCTGAGAAAGCAAAGCGTTTTTGAATACGGACCTCAAGTCGCGAGTTCCCTGCTTCATGGAGGCACCTGCTCCCTGCTTTTCCGAGGCCACCAGCGGCTGTTATTCTGAGCCTTGGGGGCACAACGTAGACAATGACTAAGGCAATCTTGCATGCTGGCAACAACCCACCCAACCACACACACACACACACACACACACACACACACTCTCTCTCTCTCTCTCTCTCTCTCTCTCTACTAAGCACTTTTTAATATTTTGGATTGAATTTTCTTTAACATTACGGGAAGGAATGCAAATAATTGGCTGTTGCGCTAGTGTCGCCACGCCTCACCAAGGCGCGAAGTGCTACGCAATGCTGACGTGACGCGCAGTGGTGGTCGCGAGTAGCAGAGAGCAAGTAACCTGCATGTAATTTCTCTCACTGCGTTTAAGGATTCCTCTCACTCCTAAGTTCTCTGGTGAGCTTAGATTATTGCTAAATTATACAGAAGATGGATTCTTTGTACATAAGTGGACCTTAAATAAAGGAAAGATGTAAAACTTTTGACCGTATTCTTAAATACATGGTTCTCTTATCAGGACTATTTTCAAAAGTCACAGAGATGACAAAGCAGAATCTCATGGCTGTTTTTACCATTGATGATGCGAAATCCTTACTGAACTACAACTGGAATCATATAATCACCCTTAAAAACCTTGATACCTCTTCCCCTCACCGATGCCTAGCTATTTCCAGCGATGGAAGGAAAAATGTACACATTAGATAATATATTTGTGACGGGACTATGTATACTAAGGACGCCACCATCGGCATTGTCAGTCACGAAGAAGTAGTGAGTGGCGAGTGGCGAGAGGTGAGTGGTGCCTTCCTCCTCACTCCCTCTTGCATCGTGCGCCGGAGACAAGAACGACGGTCACTCGATCTTCCACATCCATATCTATTTACTTATTAATCTATTTGTTTGTATATTTATTCATTTATTTTCTTGGACAAACGTCAATTACGGTTGTTTAAAAAGGTTCGTTTTTCTATCATGTACTGGTTCGCTTTACTGGCTGTTCTTTCCTCTGTATTGCATATTTCTGCCTCTTATCTCGCCTATACTTAAAATATTAAATTATCACTGTAATCATGGACACATTACTGAAAACCCTTGTAGCTCACACTGTAGTCTGCTAAAAGTGAAAAATATAATTCCCAAACATTTGAGAATACGAGCTTATCTATTTATCTATTCATCTATCTGTCTTTTTATTTATTCATTTATATATTCAGCATAAAGTTCCCCGCTGACGGGAAAGAAAGGCAATGAAGGACAGTGACGTGATGCTGAGACATTTATTGGATAAAACAAATATTATATAACGTGTCTATGGCCACGGGGGACGTGTGCTCGTGTGTGCGTGCTGCTATGAGTTACACAGATCCTGCAAGCTGGTCCTGGTCGAGTCGTCTTGGTAAATGTGATCATACTCAATCTATTCACAGTTCATAGTCCAGTCCTTGCACATCATTTGGTACGGGTTCTGTATCATCTCTTCTCTGCACCGGTAGGCTACACGCTGCGGGGAGGAGGGAGAAGGAGTAACTCACCTTGAAGAATCATAAGAATAAAGGGAGCTGCAAGAAGCCGCATGGGTGCATACACACACACACACACACACACACACACACACACACACACACACACACACACACATGAAAATACAGAAGAAACAAAAAAGAACACTACAGTATATAAACTCTGAACAATAAGAAAGAGAAGGAAGAACATGGAAGATACAGACAGTGAAATTACGTACCATCAGAGAGAGAGAGAGAGAGAGAGAGAGAGAGAGAGAGAGAGAGAGAGAGAGAGAGAGAGAGAGAGAGAGAGTCTCTGAAAATAATCCTGATGAGAGAACAATGCATTTCAAGAACACCATCCAGCACTTACTATCTTCTTGGGACCCAAGCAGTTCGCCCATCGAAAAAGTGTCTCCCTAGTTTCTTCAAAGGCTGCAACAGAAAATACTGATTAAAAAAAAAACAAAGACGAAAGCATGGAGAGATATCAAGGCACCTCAGAAAATTGACTGTTCAACCCATTATTTTTTGTCTTATCCTGAGGCAACCCACCAGCACAGCAAGACACGATAGGCACTCACTCATGGAGCTGTCTACTTTGTTGTTATCGTCGCATTCCTTCATGTCTCTGATACACTGGCACTTTTGTTCATCCGTGTTGCCTCCTGTGTTGCGCACCATGCAGGTACAGTGCCCTGTGGGGAGACGAGTTGTTGTTGTTGTTGTTGTTGGTGGTGGTGGTGGTGGTAGTGGTGGTGGGGGGTAGTACACAAGATCATAAAATAAGGGAAGCTGCAAGAAGCCGTCAGGCCTACACGTGGTGTTATTATTGTTATTATTATTATTATTATTATTATTATTATTATTATTATTATTATTGTTATTATTATTATTATTATTATTATTTTTATTATCATTATTATTATTATTATCATTATTATTATTATTATTATTATTATTATTATTATTATTATTATTATTATTATTATTATTATTATTATTATTATTATTATCATTATTATTGTTGTTGTTGTTGTTGTTGTTGTTGTTGTTATTGTTATTATTATTATTATCATTATTATTATTATCATTATTATTATTATTATTATTATTATTATTATAAATATTATTATTATTATTATCGTTATTACATTTCATTTATTGATTTATTTTATTATCCCGTATTGCCGGAGGAAATAGCAGTAGTAGTAGTAGTAACAGTAGTAATAGCAGTAGTAGTAACAGTACTATAAGTAGTAGTAGTAGTTGTAGTAGTAGCACTAATATAAAAAGGTGTGTGTGTGTGTGTGTGTGTGTGTGTGTGTATCAGTCTGTCTATCCGTCTGC